>NW_025935931.1:3234-12381 GCF_000764305.2 Hyalella azteca | reverse complement strand
TAGTAGCGTGGACAGTTCAAGCGGCGGATGAACTGGCGGCCAGTACTGTCCCTGTGTACAGGCACCTATACACGAGGCTAGTAGCGTGGACAGTTCAAGCGGCGGATGAACTGGCTGCCAGTACTGTCCCTGTGTACAGACACCTCTACACGAGGCTAGTAGCGTGGACAGTTCGATTAAGCGGCGGATGAACTGGCTGCCAGTACTGTCCCTGTGTACAGACACCTTATGGCACTGTCACTCCAAATGGCAGTTATTAATAATAGCGTTTGTATAACAACAACCTGGTAACGATAAAAGTTATTTGGAAGGAAACAGCGCCTACGTTAACTCGTATCAAATCACCAACCTAGGCAAGATAAGGAAACAGTCTTCACCACCCTTATCCACTCGATAAAACTGTTATACACATAGCGTAACTTTTCTCAACACATCAAAGATGGTGAACTTCGTTCCCTCCTGCTAGATGGCGCTTTGTCGTCCGTAATAATCTATTCAGATGCAACGGTTGACATAATATTCATTTATTATTACTCAATTCCTGAAAGAAATTATTTTTCAAAATGAAAATTTCAAGATTGATGATTTCATACATGCACGTAGAAGAAACCAAATTTTCTGAATATAAAACAAATCGAGAAGATGCATTTAGAATTATGAAAAAAACTTTTGTCATTAATATATTCCATGAGTATACTATAATATTTCTGTTCTAAATTTTCTTACGTTATTGTGTTATTTTTATTGTAATTAATATATCCTTCTTAGCACCAGAGCTTGGGCGAACTACTTCAAAATAAACATTATGTAAAAAAACATTATATCATGTAGAAGAGTTTAATTTATCATTAATTATTGAATGTACAGGCATCAATAGTAGTTTATTTATATATACAAGCGTGACGCAGCGTAGCGCTATGACGTCACGCGAGAGCTTACGTAAACATCCACCAGAGTGCAGCGTGATGTTATCGCGCGTTGAAGTGTGTTATCAGTGCGCACGGCCACATCACAGATAAGGTTGGTCGACTCGACTTTATCGCAATAAATCCATAACATTCACTTACTTCAAAAGTACACAGCAGACTCTCCATATATATATATATATACAAAAAAGTATACAGCCGACTTTGCTGATATATACAACAAAGAATACGGCCGACTCTCCCGATATATACAGTAAGTATACAGCAGATTTTTAAATTGATAAATTTTCAATTAAAACGAATAAATGCATTTTTGAAGCTACCAAACCACTCATAACTCCTTCAATACTGAACGGATCTTCTCGAAATTTGGAATATAAGTAATTATTATCAATGCCCCGCGATATGCAGAATGCCTCCAGGTAACTGGTCATTTGTTCGAATATAGCCAGGATTGCCAAGTCTTCATTATTTTACTACATAGACAATGCAGATAATTACTGTGACTCTGAGGCATATCTCCGTGAATTATCATCATACATTATTATAGGAATTTACGTGTTTTTGATGCATTGGCCTCTATGACTTGTTTCATCATTTTACTTCACAAAAAAGTAACTTTTCTTCTCATGAATAAAAACCTTCCATTTACTAAGCTCCGCACCCGTCTTTTCACAGACAAGTGCTAGGAGCATCAAAAATATTGAAAAGACAATGAACTGCTTCAAGCTACAAAAGACGCGGCTGCGTGCAGACCGATCCGCCATGACTGAGCACGCGCGTTTTTGAGCTATGACTAAGCTATTCCACAACAGCAGCCAAACTTGAGCAGCCATTGTCGACTGTAGGTATAATCGTTAACCTTTATCACAAAGAGCACATATATCATGCATGTGTGTATTTCAGTGCAGGAAATTGCTGAACACGAAGCATTTTTTTCTCTTTAATATGTAATAATTTCGTTGTCACTACCGCGTGATATATGCAACCATCAGTCAGATGTGCTACGATGCCAGCAAGCTAATGGCAAAATTATTCATAAATTTACCCAGCGAAAAATACAGTAGGTTTCAGCTGATGGTGACCGGGAATAAGGTATTAATTTTGCCATCATTTTTTTCTTCGAATCGTCAGAGTGACTAAAAAATATTATTTATATCACTCGATTGTTCAAATCGCAGAGTAATCACGAATTCAAAGACGAATATTTGCCTCTATAATTATTTGCGTTGTCTAAACTTTGGTTTCAAATCTATGGGTAATTTAAATTTCATCTATAGATCGAAAAGATAGGAATAAAATAGTGTCAGGTGTGGCGCCAGTATTTTCAAATTAGTTACCTCAACACAGTCATTAAGCACTGCGTGCTCTGTGATCAGTAGTGATGGTTAGTAGAGTCTATGAACTCGGGAAGAGTTCAAGTTAGAATTTCGTGACTGACGGGACTGTGACGTCCCGCCCAATGATTTACTCTATAACTTGCATGTAGCGATAAATTCAAGGCATAGCTAACTACAGGGACATATTAGAAACACTCCTGCGCCTACATATGTGCAATCTAAAGGAATATTATTATCTGTTCTTTTTGGGATATGTTATTATAAGCTATTACACGCGTTTGCCAAAGGAAGTTTGTTTTATTATTGAACTACTAACAAATTCATATTACGAAAATGTTTTTTTTTTTAGCAAAATCAGTGATGTCGCAAATGATGTCACCTTAGTTGGAATCATATACTACTGGGATTTTCAAGTCCCATTTATATAATTTTTACCATTAACATATATTTGATTATTTGTTACGGAGATGCAATATTTAGTCCAAGTTCATGATGATTCTGTAGAAAAATATGAATAAAAAGGTTGTAGAACACATTGCACTTACGAAAGATATAAGATAATATAGACTTTTCTTCTCTCTATCTAATGTACGCATTATCTGAGTAAGGTTCCTCTCCTACGCAGCTGATGTTTCATCACCGTACGCGAAGAATATGGCTTCTGCGCAGGATTGTGTAAGGAATAATATCTTCGGCATTGAAGAATAGGGCTGGATGGGCCTGTCGCCGATTGTTGTATTTTTCTTGACCAGACTGGCCTTTTGATCAAATCTTTTCAATAGACGGTAGGTTTAAAATCATTACTAGTTTCCCGTTGTTCCGTAGGATACGAGGCATTTCAAGACTAAACATATGCTCCCGCATGGCCTTGTCTAGTCTGTTCTTGAACGCGTTCATTCTTGAACTTCTTTACTATAGGTAGCCAAGAGCAACAGGCTGATGAATCTGCTGCACGTAAGTCATTGTTGCATCCTGAATATGTCAATCATATTACACTTAACCCTCTACCGCCGTATGTCACTCTCCGGGAACATGACTTTCAACTAAAATTATTTAATTATATATACCAACTATTATATTATATTATATTATACTATATTATATTATATTATATTATACTATGAGTGGCGTGGAACCCCAATGTTCAGCGATGGGGGTTGAGCCCCTAAACCCCCAGGGGGAGGACGAGCCCTTACGTTGCCCCGCGGTGCGGGTCGAGCCCGCACACTTCGGTCTCCACAATTTTATGACCGGCCCTTCAAAAAATATCTCCCAAACTAACGAACGCAGCTCAATGTAACGTAGTACACGTATTTATCAGGACCTAACGGTGACGTTTAGCTCGTGAAATTTTTTTTCAATTACTCCTTTGTTTGCGAGTTATACGGCAATACGTTACATCCACTGTTGAACGGATGAATAAACATTTATATGAATAATTCGATTCGAAGATTGAATTATCTGAATTCGAATAATTCAGATAAGTAAAGTGTAAATTTCTGTGTTTTACTTTTGCTTCACGAGCTTAACATCACCGTTGAGATATTAGGAATGTAAATTTAAAATTTTGTTAAAATCTTCATTAGTTTAAAAGAGATGTCTAGGTCACTGCGAATTTCGGCCCGTTTCACCATTTAACTCACGAATGAAGATGAAATGTAAATAGTTTTCACTAGCTAAACTTCACCATTAGGTCCTAGTTAATACATGTATTGTTACATTGAACTCTTTTCATTACTTTATGAGATATTTCTTGATCACTACGTTCGGAGTCCGGACGTAAAATTATCCGACACGTCAAACGGATTAGGGATTACATTTTCTTTATCGTTACTGAAAAAATTAAAAAAATACTTTTAAAACTTGATGCGATAAGATCCATTGTGGATAAAAATGGTATTTACTGTGAAATTTTATGACAGATTTTAAATATCATCTGGATGCTGGGTGGCCCAGTGGTTACAGTTCGCCGTAACAAATTGGGAGGAGTGAATTGTGGGTTCGATCCCAGCTACCTGCTACAGTTCTAACCGAGCAGATAATTACTGTGACTCTGAGACATATCTCCGTGAATTATCATTATACATTATGATAGGAATAAACGTGTTTTTGATGCATTGGCCTCTATGACTAGGTACATTATTTTACTTTTTAAATAAGTAACTTTTCTTCCCATATATAATACCTTCCATTTACTAAGCTCCGCACCCGTCGTTTCACAGACAAGTGCTAGCAGCATCAAAAATAATAACTTTACCAAAATCAAGTGAACGTACAAACGACACTGCTGCGTGCAGACCCAGCCGCCACGACTGAGCACGCGCGTTTTTGAGCTATGACTAAACTATTCCACAACAGCAGCTGAACCTCAGCCGCGCCATTGTCGACTGTACATTCATTAACCTCTATCACAGAGAGCACATACATCACATATGTGTGTGTTTCAGTGCAGAAAATGGCTGAACAATGCAGAGAAGCCGCTTGCCTACTTGTTCAGGTTAAACAAGTTTTTTTAATGAAAGTTTTTACCCCAAAGTTACTGTGAGTCCCGGCCATGATGTCACTTTAGGTATTCTCATCGTAAGAAAAGTTTTCCGGGTTGACAAGATAACCTCTACTTCTGGTCTATGTATTCATAGCTTATATCGCATTGTTGGTAAATATAAGGGTTCAAGAAAATGTTTTCTCGGAAATTATTTCGACATTTAAAGCATTTAGAGATCAAAATTATCTGCCGAAAGGTGCAAGTTTTTCATATTTTTTCCATTTAAAACGTAAATTAAAATGATTTTTACTTGCGCTGCTAAGCAATTAACTTCCGAGTTTCGACCGACCAGCCGCAATGAAAATAGAAATTAGGATTTTGATTGCCTACAGCAAGCAAAATGTCGTTGAAAACTAAAAAAATTCTGCAGTTGTGCTCAAGCCAACACCTCGTCAAGATCAAATTCTCGATCCTCCTGATCGTAGAAACTCTGGGTATCGTAGATACTCTGGGTATCGTAGATACTCTGGGTATCGTAGATACTCTGGGTATCGTAGATACTCTGGGTATCGTAGATACTCTGGGTATCGTAGATTCTCTGGGTATCGTAGATACTCTTGGTATCGTAGATACTACCGTCCCCAGATCGTTAAGGTTATTAATAAGCATTTCGTTTCTTCGTTTGAATATGTTTCTATTTCGTTTGTAAAGTAAATTAATTTTGTAATAAGCATTGCCAGTGAAAGTAAGCGACAAATTTTGGGTGGGATGAATGTTGTAATACGCGCCTTATTTCTACATGAATAAAGTTCATATTGAGATGACCGTGAGACGTTAGATGGTCTGGCTTCAACGCCGTACCAGTCTCAATGTATCCGTCGAGCTGAAAGGTTCTAACCACTGCCGTTATGTAATGTAAGTTCCCTGCCACGTACATTACTGATTATAAATCAGTTTTGTTATTGTTTCTATTGTTGATTATACTTGAGTTGTAATTTGTTAATTAGTATTTGATATCTGTTACTTTTATTCTATATAAATTCTCATTTGTTCGAATATAGCCTAGATTGCCAAGTCTTCCTTAATTTAATACATATAGACAAGCAGATAATTACTGTCTCCGTGAACTAAACTAACTACTGTCTAAACATGTCTCCGTGAATTATCATTACACATTATGATAGGATTTCACGTGTTTTTGATGCATTGGCCTCTATGAATATTTATATTCGTCATATTTGTGAGGCAACGTAATGAACATTTACTAATATATGAACTACCACTTCCTACGCCCCGCACTTAGCTTATCATTGCCAAGCACCTAAAGCATCAAAAATAATGATATATTTAACTTCATTATGGAGACTGACGTTTTGGCTGCGTGCAGACCGATCCGCCATGACTGAGCACGCGCGTTTTTTAGCTATGACTAAGCTATTCCATAACAGCAGCCAAACCTCAGCTGCCCTTGTCGATTGTAGTTATATTCGTTTACCTTTATCACAACGAGCACATACATCACGAATATGTGTGTGTTTCAGCGCAGAAAATTGCTGCACATAAAACAATTTTTTCTCTGTAATATGTAATAATTTTCTTGTCACGACCGCGTGATATATGCGGACATCAGTCGGATGTGCTGCGATGCCAGCAAGCTAATGGCGGAATTATTCATAAATTTACACAGAGAAAAATACAATAATATTCTGCTTATGGTGACCTCATGTCACCATAAGCAGAATGTAAGGTAGGACCTTACATAATGTAAGGTAGAATTCCTTACATTAAGTTATTATGTAGGTAAGATTCCTTACATTAAATTATTATGTAGGTAGGATTACTTACATTAAGTTATTATGTAGGTAGGATTCCTTACATTAAGTTATTATGTAGGTAGGGTTCCTTACATTTCCCTTCTCTGTCTCTCCCGCGCGGGCGGCCGACGTCCCGTGTTAGCGATCTCTTGTTCGAGTGTCTTAGTTTCTGTTGCTTTTCACCTGTCCCTCCTTGTCACTTCGTCTCATTGAGATGCTAACGCTGGTTCTTCCAAGCCAGCTTCAGCGGGCTGGACAATTGAGACCTTCCGCCCCATGTGCGTGATGAACAATTTTTGATTTGAGAATCTTTCGATAACTGAGACCTTCCAACTCGTTGGTGATGTTCATCTTGACTTTCGGTGCGAGATAGCTAAAGAGCTGAAGCGCTGGTAAACCTGTTGCCACTAACTTGACTATTATATTGAACGCACTTCTATATAGGTATCGTAGAGCAGCATAGTATTCGATCTAACTTCAGTTAATTGGCTTCTGACAACCATCCTCGAGATGATTGTTAGTAGCCTCAAAAATATGCGTCAGTTTATGACGAATATTGGCATCTAAAGTGCTATAGCGATTTGGAAGTATCATAGCAAAGACTGAGCATGCGCATGCCTCGGGCGGTGACTAAACTATTCTATACCGCTGACAATCTAAAGCACGCCCTCATCGAAATTAAGCAAATTTATTAACCATCATCGAAACGAATACATGGATCGAGTATATGTAAGAATCATCGCTTAAATATGCTTCTTCTCTTTAATTTGGTACACGACTGCATTTACCATGGACCTATTTCTTCAGTGCAGACACTTCTATTCTATACATGCTGCTATCTGTCTGATGTGTTGCGATGCCAGCAAGCAAATAGTGGAATTATTCACAAATATTATACGAGAAGAATATTATATTATATTATAAAATATCATAAGAAGTTTCAGCTCGAGGTGAGCGGGAATACGGTATAATTTTCTCAAAATTCACATCTTTGATTCGTCAGAGAAACCGAACGATAATAACGTCACACGATTGCTCGAGTAGCTAATTAACTAGATATATTAATGCAAATAATATGAATCAACAGTTTCTTGGGGAATTTTTGTTGTGGTAATTTTAATTTAAATTAATATTTAATCTAAAATCAAAGTCATCCAAGTGGTAGTGTGAGCGTTAGGTGGCTGGTAATAAGTCTGGCTATTTACATGAGTTATTCCAACAAATTCGCAACGCGCGGCGTGCTTTGTATTCAGTGGTGATGGCCATATAAGTCAACGGACCACATCACATGACTTTTCAACATGTAGCAGCAGCGCTTCCTCTCCCTTCCATGTATAAATTACCTAACTAAAATTAGCATTGAACCCCTACCCAAAAAGCGAGATTATCTTTCTCTTTTAATTAATTATCCGGTTGAATGCAATTTGATGAAGAATGGAAGATGAAGATAAAAATATGAATAAGCGGCACATATAAGAAGAGGTAGAGGATTATTCGCTGGTAGGATGGGATAAATGGACAAACTATGAGCCAACGGCGAGGCAAACTTCTGTCTCATTACCTGATACAAAAATGGGTTCTAGTAGACATTATTCATCAAAAATATTTATATAGAAAAATCTTCAAGATAATGTATCAAATGAAACCCTAGGACTGAAAATAATTATAATAAAAATAATAAAAAATTGTTTCTAGTAAATATTATTCATTAAAAAAATTCAAATATTAAAATCTTCAACTTAATATATCAAATAAAATGCTAAGACTGATAGTTATTGTAATAGAAATAATAAAAAATGTGTTCTAGTAAAAATTATTCACTAAAAATGTTTAAATAGAAAAATCTTGAGTTGATGTATCCATAAAATGCCAGGACTGATAGTAATAGTAATAGAAATAATAAAAAATGGGTTATAGTAGACATTATTCATTAGAAATATTTATATAGAAAAATCTTAAAGTAATATATCAAATAAAATGCTAGGACTGATAGCAATAGCGGTTTCAACGTTCATTTGACCCTAAGACCTATTACCGATTCTTAACATCGCAAAATAATCACAGCTTGTTGCGGGTATCGATCACGCAACTCACTGGTCTAATCCTGGTACTCTGAACTGTAACCACTGAGCCACCCTGCCCTTAAACTTGTCAAGCGTTACTACGAGAACTTAGATGCAGGATCTATGAAGTATAACGCCTTGTGTTCGCCGACGATTTTCTCGATTTTCACGATTTTCTCGTCGACGAAAACGTGAAGTCCTAGACGGACAGACAGACAGACGGACAGATGGACAGACGGACTGACATGACGAGCACAATCCCTGTCAAAATTTACGCGCGGCTATCCTTCCGATTTCGGTTGCGACTCTCGGATTAGAGATGAATCAGATGCGAAATGGCCGCCTCTTCTATTTAGCCGCCAAATAGGAGCTATTTTGAGTAGTTTCGTGGAAAAAAATATAAGGGTCAAATGACACACGAAATCAGTGGCTGGTCAGGCCACCATTGGCTTACCCTGCTCAGTAGCTGGCACGAGTTTTTAACGCGAGCGTGCTTAGAAGTTCCCGCCATGTGGGGGT
>NW_025935931.1:0-882 GCF_000764305.2 Hyalella azteca | reverse complement strand
TTATTATGTAGGTAGGATTACTTACATTAAGTTATTATGTAGGTAGGATTCCTTACATTAAGTTATTATGTAGGTAGTATTCCTTACATTAAGTTATTGTGTAGGTAGGATTCTTTACATTTCCCTTTTCTGTCTCTCTCGTGCGGGCGGCCGACGTCCCGTGTAAGCGATCTCTTGTTCGAGTGTCTTAGTTTCTGTTGTTTTCCACCTGTCCCTCTTTGTCACTTGTGCCTCCTTGTCACTTCGTCCCTTTGAGATGCTAACGCTGCTTCTTCCAAGCCAGCTTCAGTGGGCTGGACAATTGAGACCTTCCGCCTCATGTGGGTGATGAACAATTTTTGATTTGATAATCTTTCGATAACTGAGACCTTCCAACTCGTTGGTGATGTTCGTCTTGACTTTCGGTGCAAGAGAGCCGAAGCGCTAGTAAAATTGCGGCCACTAAACTAATTAACTTATTGAATGCACTGTCCGGACTCAATGAGCAGCTCATGCATCGAATCAAATCCAGGTAGTGAGCTTCGCACCGAAGCATCTTCGGGATGATCGGCTGAAGTTTCAAAAAATATGCTATGCTTTACACAGCTACTCTCCGCCACTCAAGATACGCAGCTACGTGCAGACCGATCCGCCATGACTGAGCACGCGCGTTTTGAGCTATGACTAAGCTATTCCACAACAGCAGCCAAACCTCGGCCGCCATTGTCGACTGTATAGGTATATTCATTAACCTTCATCACAACGAGGACATACATCATGTATGTGTGTATTTCCGTGCAGAAATTGCTGATCACGAAACAATTTTTTCTCTGTAATATGTAATAATTTTCTTGTCACGACCGCGTGATATATGCAACCATCAGTCGGATGTGCTGCGATGCC
>NW_025935930.1:0-500 GCF_000764305.2 Hyalella azteca | reverse complement strand
GGATGGAACACACACATGCGCAGTTAGCGTATAAATTAGCTTACACAACTAAAACATGATAGTTTGCATACTAATGCAACAAGTGACTGAGATGATCATATTCCGCGAATACTTATTGTATAGAAATTTAAAAGCTAAGAAAACACCACAAAAATTTAGCATATCTCTTTTGAAAACGTTTCGGATCGTCCCTAGTTTATAAATTTAGTTGTGCACGATGTGCATCTGCGTACGTCGGAATTACGGCACGCAACTTTTACACTCGGGTCGCTGAGCATAGAGGTAGGAGTTATAGGACTGGGCAGTTACTATCGCGCCCTCCTCATTCGGCTGCGCGCACTCACGCCGAACAGTGCAACGTTCCAGTGTCCGACACTGACTTTAAGGTTTTAGCTTATAGTTCTAGTGCTTCCGATCTGCGTATTTTGGAATCATTGTATATTTTTAAAGAGAAGCCTAGTTTAAATGCTGCCTATAGTTCTTATCCATTAGAAATTGTG
>NW_025935929.1:0-508 GCF_000764305.2 Hyalella azteca | reverse complement strand
GACCGCGCCACGAAGTCGAACTGTGCTACGGCCTCCAGCACTTCGCCTTCTACGTGAAATTCAGAGCTTGTTCACACTTGACGAGGAAAAGCGACGTAAATAATGTATGTGTGAGCATGATTCTAATCATGGTAAGCAAAGTGCGTGGAAAAGTTATCGCGTTCTACGGGATATTCAAAGCTCGTTCAGGCTTGACAAGAAAAAGTGATACAAATAATGTTTCTGCGAGCATGATTCTAATCGTGGTAAGCAAAGTGCGTGGAAAAGCTTGTTCACATTTGACGAGGAAAAGCGACACAAATAATGTATATGTGAGCATGATTCTAATCATGATAAGCCAAGTACGTGGAAAAGTTGTGTGAAAAAATACTTGTGACAATAATATGTACCCCAATACTGGGTATTATTGGGATAACAAGGCATGATATCTATACCAGTGCATAGGTATATATACTTGTACTAGGCATGTTTAGATCGTATGGCTATCTAGAAGACTTGTGTTCTTGTT
>NW_025935928.1:0-851 GCF_000764305.2 Hyalella azteca | reverse complement strand
ATAAAACATCAATTATCAGCAATAATAAGTAATAATACATTAAAATATGTCAAGCTTTAAAGAAGTGGCCAGAGTTCAGAGTACCAGGATTGTAGCGGGTGTTCAATCCCTGAGAGAGAGGTTGCGCGTTCAAATCCAGCTCTGTGCGATTGCTCTGGTCAGAATCGGCGAGGAGAATCGGAACAGTGAGTTACGTGTTCTAGACCGCAACAAGCTGTTAATGTTCTACGATGTTAAGAATCGTCGACAGATATCTATTAGTTTTAATATTTATAATATATTAACAAATTATGATCTCAAAATAGAAAATGTATTCCTTATATATTGTCCAACGTCTGTACTTGGATGGTAAGATAGCGATCAGAAAGATGTTTAAACGCCCCACAACCCTTCACATGAAGAACAACAATAATTCAGACCAGTTGCATCACATGATACCTTAATCATTCATGTATAACATAATTCGAGGCTTATGTAAGGATGGAATCTTTTTCCAAGCTTATGTTGAGCAAAATATTCTATCAGCAGACTATAACAGAACAAGTAATTCTGTTCTGTTGTATATAGGCAGCACTCGGTTCCCAAAACCAAGATGAATAAAGCAGGTATAGACGATGTTCATAAATGGTTGCTTACTATCCAATTCCGATTGGTACCTTAATTCTTTCTTGGCTGTTAATTTAATCAAAGACGCATGACCGACTAAGGTATAAGTGCCACGGTACTTATATGTGATCAAGGTCACGAAAAATGATATCCAGAACCAGTTTAATTAAACTGAAATTATTACCTTCAAATATATTATTAATAATGTAGCACCTGCTATATTTGTGCAGGTGTACTACAACTGC
>NW_025935927.1:8816-43120 GCF_000764305.2 Hyalella azteca | reverse complement strand
TTGAGTAATTCAGCTAAATAAAAACCTCTCGCACATCGCGCTCTTTCATGTTTTTTGTAAGCTTGGCAATGGCATGGTTTAGATTTTTTTATGGTATCAAATTCCATCTGATTCATGGTTTTGGTATCAAAGAAAGATCTTATGAATCTGGTGTCAGTCTGCCTCGTTAACACGTCGTTTCAGTGATTATATCAGGAAAAAATATATTTAGAAATGGTTGATTCTAGTTATTCGAGGGAAAATAAAATTTTAAACTGTCTAAAAAATATGCCTGGAAAATTTATTGCTGTAATAATATAAAAAATTGCTTATGTGTCGGCCGAATTACTAAATCTGTCACCAAAATGAACATGGATTATATTTCGCGCTTTGAAATTCTACCGTTAGTTGTACATCAGATTTTAGAAAAATCTTGGAGCCACCTGGACTACAGCCAGTAGTTGGCTGCTGCAGCTGCTCTCTAAAACGTGCTTTATATAGAAAAAAGTTCTACTTCGCACTCTATTATTTAGAAAATTATACCATGGATGATTCTCTTAGCAACTAGAATTCTCTCAGTATAATTCTTAAGTATAATACAATAGAATTCTCTCAACATTGTAAAATTTTGCTAACATGGCCATCCATTCCTAGCGCTAACAGAAAACTTTTCGGGTTAAATTCAGCGGGAGTGTTTCATTTGTCAACGCATTCAGGAGAGCGGGCAGATTTTTCTTCAATTTACTGCGCGTCTTGTTAGTGAGAAGCTGTGGAGTCTTTGGTGTTCAATCATTTTTAGGTTACGAACGAAGATCAAACAAAGTGACGACCTCTTCTAACCGTGAAATTGTTTGTTCAAAGCTTCTGCCTATTTCAGGGTAATACGAAAAGAGTTTAATTTTTATAATTTTGTCTTTTCATTGCCAGAAATACGGATAATTATGAGGTTTGGTCCATTTTGAATCTTAAAAATTATAATGTAATTCAAAAATTTTCATTCGTAATTTCAGTTAACTAATGCATGAGCAGGATATACAAAATAATTTGTGACATTAATTATTTTATTTATACTTTGACGTAGTGTTCGGAATACCTAAACAGACGATCAGAAAAAAATTTAAAAACCCATTAAATGCCGAAAATTGTTTTGACAAGAAATGTTAACAGAAAATCCCTGTTTAAAGAATACAAACCACCATTAATTCTTTACAAAGTCAAACTATCCTCCATCTGCTAATGATTTTATTGAACTTTTTATCGATTCTTGGCGTTGAAATAATCAAGGAAAATTTATACCCTCGTACTGGAAAATTTCGAAAGTATGATTCCCTATCGTTCAGCTGCTGCGCTTGATAAAGAGCATTCTAAAACCTTAATATAAATACGTAAACTCGTAACTTGCAAAAATAGGCTAACAATTAGGTCGTTTAATACAGCAAATTACTTCTTAAAATATTTACAACACTAATTATGAGACACTTTAATATCTGAGGCAGGACTTTTCATATGAACACTGTAATTAATTAACACACGTACAGTTTAAATAATAGTTTAATATTGTAATCACAATGAAAATATGCCCTGGAGCTTCATCGACAATTCGCAAATGCAGTCCAAAGTTTAAATTACGTTTCGAGCTCAGGTGCTTGAGTTTTGCTGCACATCTCCGAGTTGCATTTGAGGCTCCCGGCAANCGTTTTTTGCTCGTGATAAAAAGAAATGTTTTATTATAATTGCATAAGTAAAAAAATAATAAAAAACGTTTTAGTATGTATATTATGTATGAAATATTCATAACTTATTTTCTAAATTAAAATATATGTTTTCTACTATGTAATCTTCGCATTCATAACCTGAATACGTTTTGACTGATATCAGTGTAAATTACTGTTAATACTAAATTGCTTCCATATACATTCTCCGGAATGAAATTTGGTTTGGAGAAACAGGCAACAAAAGCAATTATATTTAGTTTTATGCATTACGACGATGACTGACATTCTTATGGTATGAGCCTGAACGTGCGTACAGTTCTTGCGCGTGCCCAAAATTAACCTCAAGGCAGAAAATAATTGTTTTCTGGAAAGTTTTCTTATTCCAAAGGATCCTAGCCTGGCCTTGTGTTTACATAAACTTTATCATAATTTACGTAAACTCCCAAGTGCTAGGCTGGCGTAAAACCTCTCATAATAATTCAAGCGCGTATAGTGAAGAGCCTCCCATAATTCTTTGAGATGAATTTTTCACTTGACTGGTCAGGCGAAACGAAAACGAATTGCAGCATCTGAACGTCGCTCGCATTCTTGAGAGGCTGCTGGCTGTGCTGGTCAAACATTGTAGGAATGTTTGTTAGAAGCCAGAAGTGTAATGTTCAATTTCGTATCATCTGTCTTCATATTACTTCATGGGGCCATACTTTCAAAACTCGCTAAGTTAGCGTAAATACTTACGTTCTATTTTCTTGTCTATAATTGGTGGATTTTGCTTGAAAGGCTGTCAATGATTGGCTGATGAACTTACGATCTCTTAATTTTTTTGAAAGTATAGGCCCACTGATCTTGAAGTTCAAGCTGCTATGAAGGACTCGCGTTTTCTGAGGAATTAAGTTAGAAAGTCTAGACTCTAGAGCATGGTTTGTAAAAAACTTCCTTTACTTCTCCGCATCGCGATGTCATCAGGTAGCGTGAAATATAAACATTAATTATTATTTCTCCGTACTTCATGAGATTGCCTTGCACTTTCAGTAAATTTTCAATGTCGTTCAAGCCCGAGAAAGTCGCTGCTTTTATTAATACATTAATTAGTTACATGATTGCGATCACATAATGAGCACTATGCATACGCGTATTCAAAATTTATTTGTTTGATGAAAAAAAAGTATTCAAATTTTCCACTTTTCACTTGACTTCATGCGCGACTTCACTTTCACTTGACTTGACTTGAATTTTTTCAGTTTCAAAATTTATTTAGGTAAAATTTAATGAACGTTGAGCAAACATGATTTTTGCCGACTTTCTATTGTTTTAAAGTCGAAATCATTTTGTTAAAATCGCAAATGATGCGCAACCTGAGTCGAATTTAAGTAAATGTGTTTCCTTTCAACAGTGGAATGTGGTATACGTGGGCGGCAGAGCTTGAATAGAATTGTTCCACGGTGTTAACTCCTCAGTCGCGGAAATTGTCCATTCTGTGCAGGACCGGATTTGAATTCGGAAGCATTATTTAATGGAGTTGTTAATAAGCGCAATGCTTACGTACGTTACGCTTATTAGTTGACGTTTTTCAATTAGTTATTTAAGGTAAAAGAACCTTTCCTGGCTTAACCTAACTTTAGTAAAATAGTGAAAAAGTGTCTACAAACCATTTATTCACACCTCTAACCCTAATTCCAACCCTAACCTAACGAGATTTTCGTTAATTAGCATGTCGCATAATAGCGTTCATCTTTTCTTTTTTTTTGTGTCGCACTAGTAGCAAATACTAATCATAGGTAGATTCTGCGAAATTGGTACATTCCGAGACAGTTACAGTACATTGGTACATTCCGAGACAGTGGCTAAAATATACCAAAAATGTCGCGCTATTGTCGAAAGTATGAGCAACGTTTTGATCGAACAATTCCGCGACACGGTTTTGGAACTGTACGGAACTGTTTTGGACACTGTTTTGGACACGGAACTGTAAAGAAACGTGTCGCAAAATAACCATGCATATCAATAATATATATTACCATTTATATATAGTATAGTAATTAATTGGGATAACATGGGTTAGTTCCATTCATATGGTAGTATATAACAAACAAATATTCAGACAGTAGAAGCCCATTCATTCATATTATGAAAGACAGATCCAGTTCTTTGCATATATCTATTCTCACCAGGGTTAAACTGAAGCCTCACCTCGTTGTGGTGCCGTTGAGGACATTCAAATAATCAATTTTTTATGTTCAAATTCTCGCGGGGGTTAAACTGAAGCTCACCTCGCTGTGGTGTCGTTGAGGACAGTGGAGTTGTGCGTCCATACAAGTGGAGGAGGATGGGGCGGCGCCAGCAGCCAGCAGGTGAGCAGCAGGCGAGACCCCGCGTGGAGGTAGACTTCGTGTGGTCCCGCTATGTGGGCCCGACCCTCTGTCACCACGAGAGTTCATACCAAGAAAATTAGAACGAACTTGACGAAATTTATTCTTCGTTATAAGTTAGTTTGTGCTCTGCTGGAGATTTAATGAATGAGCATCTTCAGTGCCAATAAAATGGGTGAAATAAAGACAATTTTAATACATGATTATTTTTCATTCCATGGTCTACGGATGTTCTTGCTAATTACCATATGTATTCATAGGCGTTAAATATATAGATATGAGGCCTGCGAGCTTCAAAAGAAAAGTATTTCCAGGAAATTAACATTAATTGATTTGAGTGCACGTTCTGTGATGAGTGTGAAGTCGCCAAGGCGAGATGACAGACTAAGTTGCTCTGAAAAAAAAACGCTCACGCCATCGGGCAAACTCAAAGAGATGCTTGAAATGAGGTACATGTATATTGTACCTCGGCTTCCAAATTCATGAAAAAATCCGGCAAGTGAGCATTCACCAACGTATTGTGCTGTAGTTGTACAATAGGTTGTATTGTATTGTATCGCTGTTCAATACGTTTTATTGTACAATGTATTGTATTGTATATGCTTTAGCTTAGAATATTAATCGAAAATTTTAAATTGGTGTATATAGGATTAGGTTAATCTGTATTGAAATCATTTATTTGCCTTAATCGCATGTTAACCAGGAATTTAACATTTAAAATCAAAGACAATACCACCAAAATTCACCATATCTTTATAAGAGAAAAATCTGTAAAATCTATCATATCTATCATCTAATGAAATCTTTTAATTCTGTTTTTAGAAAATCGACATTTATCGGCTTAAGCACCGGCAAATTTAGTTTTTGTTCCTTTCGTTTCCAATTAAATAGGACCCTAACATTAATAAACTGCTTTCGCATTTACCCTCCTTCCTAGCCATGCACTCTGAATTTGAATTTTTGCACAGTATCTTTACACAAAATGGCTTTCCATCGCACCTGGTATTTACGGAAAATTAAAAAGTTTATGTCCAGGCAATATACTCAAGTTGTTCCCAAGTGTGACTATAGAAACGTGGTTTACTGTTCTTTTCCCTATTTTTGCCCCGCATATGAGACTATATGAAAGGAATTAAAAGTTTTATTCGCTAAATACCTTCAGGACGTAAATCTTCATGTGTTGTTAGTTAACAATTTTAGAATCGGCTCGTTTTCAGGTATAAGGATACCCTCCGTCTTCTTATGCGATCGTCACTAGTTAACAGATATAGTTGTGCGCAGTGCGCATCAGCGTACGTTGGTATGACGTCTCGCAATTTCTATACTAGGCTGGCTGAGCATAAGGGCAGGAGTTATAGAACGGGGAACCTACTTGCACATCCACCTCATTTTTCTGTACGTGTTCATGCCATGTAGTGCAACACCTCTGTATGATAGTGATTTTAAAGTTCTTTCTTCCACATCGGGTGTTACTGATCTACGAATTTTAGAATCCCTGAATATATTCAAACATAAGCCTTGTCTGAATGCCGCATTTAGTCCTTCCCTCTTGAAATAGTAAAAGATAGGCCGTTTACTTGCGTTTATTTCGTGTCTCATTTATTTGTTTTCCGTTTTAATACTTGTCAGATTTTACTTTACTAATCGATTGTACTTGTGTTGCTAGGACTGAACTTCTTCTGAACTGAACTTTGTGTTATGAACTGACGATGGAGCTGGACTCTGAAACGTTTTTCTCTTATAAAGATATGGTGATTTTTTGTGGTATTGTCTTTGTCTTTAAATTCTTAGGTTCATCTGCTACTAACATATTATACGATCTTACTGAAAAGTTTTATCCTTTCCTTCTGGTTGAAAATGAGCTATTATGCTTCCGCAAAATCTTTAAAATGAAATAAAATGCACCGAAGCATTTGGAAAAATGACGCATTACTGATTTCAGTATTGGCATCGACCACTCATGATAATTTTTACAGAGTTTAATCAAATTTCTGAAGCAAGCGCCAAATTGATTGTGAATTAATTAAACTTCCTAATGCCTTTCTTTCTACATTTGGTTTCTGGAATAATTATAGAACAAATGGAAACAATGAAGGGCAGGAAAACCCCTTCACACAAGTCTCAACAACGAAGTCTAACCTTGCAGGGTGGAATACCTTGCTGCAGTAATTACAACAGAAGAAATAAAAACAAAGCGAATGATGAAAATTCTTTTGCAATATTCTCACCAACAACGTGAAGCCTGAAATGGTGGAATAGCTTAATGGAGAAATTAATACAGAACGGAAATAAGGCGAGGGATGAAAACATTTTTACACAATACTCACCGACGACGTGAAGCCTGACAGGGTGGAATAGCTTAATGACGAAATTAATAGAGATTATAGAACAAACGAAAACAAGGCGAGGGATAAAAATACTTTCACAAAATACTCACCAACTACGTGAAGCCTGACTGGGTGGAATATCTTGGGCCTGGTGTTGACCTGACACTGGTAGACTCCTTCGTCCGCTTGTGTGACGTCACTCAAGTGAAGATCCCATACGGCGGCTGCACCTTTATTGTAGCCTTCCACCTGACCGGCGTGTGCAGAAAAAGTTGAGCTAACTTTTGCCCAGGCAATTCATGTAACTTTGTAAGAAGTTGTACGGGTTTATGGAGCCCAGCGTTGACTAGACCAAAGTGGAGTTCTATGCTAAGTTTCCGAAACAAAAGTTCGGCCTAGCTTGGCAATAAGAAATTTTCCCTTATGTATGGATTAATAAAAATTGAGATATTAACGACCTCAGGCCTTTACTAAAAATTTAATTATACTAAAAATTGAAACAATAAAACATCAGTCTTCTGCATAGACATTTAAATTAAAAAATTAATAACTACTCAGCGTTACACCGTGTTGACTTGTCTCCAGGGGCCATACTTTCAAAATAAGTTAAGAGATCAAAAGATCATCAATCAATCATCGACGGCATTTCAAGCAAAATCCACCAATCATAGACAAGAAAATCGAGCGTATGTACTTACGTTTACTTAGCGAATTTTGAAAGTATAGCCCCTGATCTTCGAACCACATTTGTAACGGAATTCTACGACATAGATGTCGGCAATGAGAAATATTGTTTGTCCTTATTACTGTTCCAACTTACGGAGAACCGTTTGTCGGTGGTGAACGTGATGGCATTAGTGGTGAGAACCTGAAGATCGTTTTGACGAATCCATGAAACCTGGCATGAAAAACAATTTATGAACGCCAAATTGAGATTATAAGGCGATAAGAAAAGCGAGAGAAAGAAAATCATGTAAATTTTCAGTATTTATCTGAAGTAAAAAATAGAGCTCCAAATAATATAAGATGGCAACTATGAAAAAAGTATTTGCAAATTTCTTCAGTTTATCGTTATATTATGCTGACATGAAAACTTCACTGATGATCATTGCCCTGACAATTTCAGTTTTCATTAATCAAATCCCTTACAATGAGCAACGCGAACATCTTGATTTACTTGGCAGCCATGTCAGGATGAACGACATGCCTTCGGAGTAACAGTAACAGGATGATATTTGTACTCACATATCTGCCCTACACGGCCCGGAATGTCACGGTCACGTTATCATGACTCACAGATCTGCCTCTGAGGTTGGCACCCCTACACGGCCCGGAACGTCACGGTCATGTTGATATTCCTCACAGATCTGCCCTGAGGTTGGCAACCCTGCACATCCCGGAACGTCACGGTCACGTTATCATGACTCACTGATCTGCCCCTGATGTTGGCAACCCTGCTCGGCCCCGGAACGTCCCTTATATGAAGGTTTTACTCACAGATCTGCCCCTGAGGTTGGCAACCCTGCACGGCCCGGAACGTCACGGTCACGTTATCATGACTCACAGATCTGCCTCTGAGGTTGGCAACCCTGCACGGCCCTGTAACGTCACGGTCACGTTATCATGACTTACAAATCTGCCCCTGAGGTTGGCAACCCTGCACGGCCCCAGAACGCCCCTTATATGAAGGTTTTACTCACAGATCTGCCTCTGAGGTTGGCAACCCTGCACGGCCTCGAAACGTCCCTTACATGAAGGTTTTATTCACAGATCTGCCTCTGAGGTTGGCAACTCTGCACAGCACGGAACGTCACGGTCACGTTATCATGACTCACAGATCTTCCCCTGAGGTTGGCAACCCTGCACAGCCTCGGAACGTCCCTTATATGAAGGTTTCACTCACAGATCTGCCCCTGAGGTTGGCAACCCTGCACGGCCCGGAACGTCCCTTACATGAAGGATTTACTCACAGATCTGCCTCTGAGGTTGGCAACCCTGCACGGCCCGGAACGTCCCTTATATGAAGGTTTTACTCACAGATCTGCCCCTGAGGTTGGCAACCCTGCACGGCAGGACGGCACGGCCCCGGAGCGTCACGGTCACGTTGGTGCTGAGGTCGGGCAGAAACTCCGGACCGCGTGACCCCGGGAATTGTGCGGCCGTCGCCCATGCGCTGTGCTCCCAGTCCGTTTCTTCCGTCCAGTCGCCTGCTGCGAGGGACACTGAAACTATCACTTATCAACTTCTAGATCATTGCATGAGTTGGCGTCAATAAAAGTTCGTGATTTCAGTTTGGAGAAGACTTCTTCTATTCTTGACGCCATGTACATTGCATTACGCCCCTATTCTTCTTATCTAGTCAATTATTTATTAATGAAGTGCGACTCCTCAAACGACGACGCTTTGTGAATCGCATTAACCCACTCTTCCGCCTAAAAAGTATTTTGATTTACCAATGTGATTCTACTTTTCAATTAATGACGAGTTGCAAATTTTTTTCCATCACCGTTCTACCTTAATATTCTCTGCAAATATATATGTGTTGTTTCTTAACTGATTATGTCTAGTAAAAAAATTCATCACATCACTCCATTATCCTAAAAGTCTATGCATTCACTAATGAGGTACACCCGCAACTCAATGTCTTCATTTGAACATCTAACAAGTCTTTGTATTTTAGGTTGATTTACAACTCAATTAATTATGCCCATATAATTTCATCACTTTATATATGTGATAATGTATAGTAATTTTATTTGCTTAAAAATTGTTTGCTGTCTCCTGCAGAGTGATCAACGGAAATTTTCTGATTTATAACTCAATAAAATAGTACTAGTATAGTTACCATTACAATATAGCTTTTGTTGAACAAGACATTACCTGAATTTTTCTATCACTTAGTTTTAAAGATGACAATGGACAAATAACGGCCCTCATTGTCAATGCATTTAAATAGCCGATTTTCAAAGTTCCGTTCAACAGAATGCATTGACGATGGAGGCCGTCATTCGTCCAAGGTTATCTTTAAACTAAGTGATACAAAAATTGAGGTAATGTTTTTTTTTCATTTATATTGTAATGATATCTTTACTAGTTCTTTTTAGCGAATTTTCTCATTTATGGAAAAATACGCGCTATTGTGCTGGTCATGTCCGTCCGTGACTTCACGGACGGACGCGAAAATGCGTTAGCTGTCACTCACTGCAGTGAGTACTGATCTAATTTTTTCAACGAGCTGTAAAATCAGGAAGTTTCCAAGAATCACCATGTATAAATGTTTTTAAGATGGAGTCTTTAGTTTTTCAAAGCAAGTCATATTATTGATTATTTAAGCCACCATCAGATTAATGATACAAAACGATGGAATGCCATGTCATTTCCTTTTTGACAACATTAATTATAGATCTCTGCTGTGATCGGGGATAATTTTCTAAACGTGTTCATCGTCTATGAAGAAATTTAGAGTTGTAATGAGAAATTCATTTTATTAACCGAGATATTTGGAACGATAACGCTTTTCCCTAAATAGCTTGTATCTATTTATACATTTTGAATATGACGTTTGGAATTAATATTTTATTTGTTGGCCACTGGTGGCGCAAACTCGGTTGGATCGTTATATAGTTGATTTCTATATCCAAGATTCCAACTCTTACTTTTTAAATTCAAAATATTCGAACAAGGCCTGAATGAGGAAAAAATGAAATTTCCCACGTAATTTTTTCACTAAACTCAATACTTTGTGCATGTATGTGAACTTATTTCAATATCTTTCAAAGCAGCTGCAAGGAACAAATATTTCTCTACGACTTCTATGAAAACACTCTGCACTGTATTGGACTTTGCCAACAATTATAGAGAATCAATCATTGGTGCAGCAAAGCTGTGGCGGGATTGCCCAACTTCCTTGATCTACAAGTTATATTTCCTTGAAGCTCGAGCACGGCGGCGGTAAAACCACCACCAGCCTAGCTATCAAACTAGTGTTAGTTGAAGACGTCCTGTGTTTCCTCGCAATAAAGAAGTTTAAACAATAAATATTAGTCAGTTAAATTAGTTAGTTAACAGCTAAACATATGTAATCACAGGTATTTGAATAATGATATCATTAATGAAGTGGATGGTTTAAAAATAGATAGCAGGCTGTCAAAATTTCAGAGCATGAATGATACATGACGGCGGCATGTGATAGATAATATAGTTCAAAAATTAACATATATCTTCTGAAAAATTTGCAATTCATAGATGCAATTTAGACGATGAAACTGAATCGCATTGACCTGAAACCATCCATAATTATAGAAATAAGAACTTACCTCTTGTTTATGGTGGGAACTAATCTATTCCGGTTTTATTAGAAATCGCTGCAGGTTACTGCAGGTTACTGCAGGTTACTGAAATCAGAAGTTTCTGAATAATGGTATCATTAATGAAGTGGGTGGTTTAAACATAAATAACGTGTTGTCCTAATTTCAGACCACAATGTATCATACGTGACCGTGGTAAGTGATAGATGATTTTAGTAAATTCATCAAATAACACACATTTTGTGAAAATTTTTACCGTACAGTGATGCAATTTAGAAGATGAAACTAGTTAGCATATAGCTGAAACCATTATTATTTATTGAAATACGAGCTTACCTTAGGTCTATGGGTGAGAACTAATCTATTCCGGTTATATTTGGAGGAGCAGCAGATTACTTCCCTCACTAACCTTCATCTGCCTCCGCTGGTCGCATCTCGGCAGGGTTCAAGCTGCATATAAGTTTTCATTTTTAAAACAACCGCATCACAAGAAAAGTTACAATTTTGCCGCAAAATCACCACCTAACACTTTTCATCTTTAAGCGGTAAATTTAAATCCTATCAAGAGGCGGAATCACTCAATGCAACTCACGATTGAAAACTTTTAGCCTGCCTAGCAATCTCTTTTGGCAAGGCATCAGCGATCTCTTTCAAAAGTTGGGGCACCAGAAGCGTTTTAGTCAGTTTTCAGAGGGACTTGAACACGAGCATTTTATTTCCGTTGCCAAGTTGCATCAAGTATTTCGATTGGATGCCGCCTGATAAGCTCAGTCATCGCTGGCCCGTAACGTGGTTTGCGTGATAGCCCTAAGCACTTCAGAAGCCGTCTAAAGTTTCAAGAGTTTCGTTAGATCCATTACGTTCGCCGTCAGACTCTCATGAGCCGTGCGCATGACGTCCATTTAACTCTATAACGATATCCAGTCTTCTAGAAACTATGCGCATTTCAGATCTCTCTTGGAAAACTGCTGACATCCGATTCGAGCCTCAGATTTTTAGACGGTAGCACTATAAATTAGCTCATAAAATTCAAAATAGAATTTATATTTTGAATTTATAATTTATAGAATAGCACTATAAATTAGTTCATTCAATTCAAAAGTTAAGCTTGTGCCTTCATACACGATGGTAAATATTATAATACAATTATTCATGTTCTTCCGTGCATCCATGAATAATTGTGAAACAAAATATTTTGCCATTACCAAAACAACAGCCTGATTTTTCGTCAAGAACTAAAAGCAATCACAATCATATTCATTAAATCATTAAAT
This sequence comes from Hyalella azteca, assembly GCF_000764305.2. NCBI lineage: Eukaryota > Metazoa > Arthropoda > Malacostraca > Amphipoda > Hyalellidae > Hyalella > Hyalella azteca. The sequence continues at coordinate 31,152 of NW_025935927.1, read as the reverse complement.
GTTTATTTACAATTTATGGAGGTGTGACCGGACATTCCTTACGTTAGCTCCGACAGATGACCGCCCAAAGTTTGCACGTCGGCCACGAAATTATAAAAAAACTATTTAAAATGATTGACAATGCAATCACCACTTTCCAGTTCACCACTACAGTTTAAAACACTTTTAATCCAATGTGGGCCAAAAATGCCAAAAAATGGCACTTTAAAGTGGGCACTCCACAGCTACAATTAAAAGAGGCACATTGTTGGCAAATAATACCCCGCTCAGTCAAGGAGAGGCAACACGGAGAGGCTATAAGCAGTAATGCAAGATCGGCATTTATTAGCTATTGCTGCATTTAATATAGCGATCAGAGCTGCAACTTCAATGATCGGCTATCAGGACTGTCTCTCTCCTGAAAGGAATATCGCCCTCGTCACCTATCTCTTTGCGAAAATCTTCCCTGAAAGGGACGAAAGTCTAAATTATCCAACCAGCTTTGCTGAAAATTCATACATGTATTATTTATCTCTAAGCTTAAATAAATTGAAATCAGTAAAAATGGTATAAAAAGACCATGAACAATTTACATTCGTCCACGGAGGACTTCCGAAATTGTTCTGCGAAGGCTCCTTTTTTATAGTTCTACGAACAACTGTCAAGCGACGCCAATCACACGGCGCTGCAATCTTCCAATATTGTCGAAATAGGTTTTATCCGACCCTTTCATATTTTATACCACCTATCCATTTTATGTTGCAACCTGATATAACTCTAAGACTATAATTCTTATTCATCTCTTACTTAAAAAAAGTATTAATGATAAAATTTAATCTCTAATAGGCATTTGAATTATACTGAATTATATAATATAGTGAATTATGGCTCAAGTTGAATAGTTGAATCACTTGATCATTGCCGGGCCTAGAAAGATAAGAAAAAATCTGTTTTTGATTGGGCAGCGATCTCTGAGGTGAGAAGCCCGCCACTTCGTCCTACAGATCAATGAGTAAACTCGAACCGAATTTTGAACTCGTTTCTTTCTAATTTTCTATTTATTGTTAACAGCAGATCATTTAATTTATATTCACTGAAAAATAATGCATAAAATTAAGAGTTAATTGAAAAAAATGATCATTAGCGTCCGATAAGTGTTGTTATGAAATAATTCAAAACATGATTCAAAATTTGAAATGCTTCGAACTTTACACATTTAAATTTTAGCTATCTCAAATGCACTAGTTATTCCAAGTTCGAGAAGTTTTTCAAAAATTATTTACGAGACAGAAAACTCATGTGGAAAATCCGATGTCATGTGGAGGAAGAGGATGCACAGTATGCTGAACTGCTCAGTTCTCTGGCATGGATGCACTTGAAAGATTCATGCAAAAGCTTCATACGGATCGAGTTCACTCGAGAGGACGACAAGCCTTGGTCCTGAGCATTGCCTCTGACGTGCGGCAAACAGATGGAAATTGCTGCGACGGATCACTAGGAAAAAGACTCTCCGAACGCGGCACTCGCAAATGTTTTCCGGAGATTTTTGGCTGCAACGGAGCTATAAAGTCATGTTGGCCGGCAAGCTCAAAAACATAACTCAGTACTCACTGCAGTGAGTGACAGAGAGCGCATTTTCTCGTAGACGAAAACGTGAAGTCACGGACGGACAGACAGACGGACAGACATACGGATAGACGGACATGGCGAGAACAATAGCACATTTTTTCATAAATGAGAAAATGCGGTAAAAACCTTGAAACTCAGTTAAAATATCTTTTGAACGATTTTCGAGCAATTTTTACATATATGTCATTAATTCGTGGACCTTTTGGATAATGCAAGAATATTGCGAGTTTACGCTTCTTAATGGTGTATCTCACTCGTCCAATAATTCTTACATTAATTTAATGCTTGTGCTCTAAACTGTAGAAAAATTGTCGATTTTAAAATCTTTACTGTGGTTACAAAAAAAATTTGTTATTGTTTTCCTAATACCAGCAATAAAATGATAATAAAGTTCTTTGAATGAAGTTTATGTTCTCCATATTATATTGGCTTCTTCATATAATCGACTAAATTGTGAAAATGTCTAAATTGTGAAATTGTGAAAAATGTCAATAATTGTGCCCTAGTAACTCATTAAAAAAGTATTTTGTAGGGAATGTTAGGCCAAGGCATGAACTATGAACGTTTCAAACAAACTTGCTCATTAGAAAAATACATGTTAATTATGACCTCCAAGTGTTAACAGAGAAACTATATACCGACCACTGCAGAACTGTTCTGAGGGCCATCATTCATATCCCCGTATGTTTCTGACAGGTGATCAATATTCGTATCCATTTATTCTAGTCCGTGATTGGAAATGTTGAAGTTGATTAAGTTACCGAGGTTGAGTAATGAATGATCTTGAGTCTCAGATTTTAAATTCAGATCGGAAAATTTCATTAAGCATGCTTGAACTAAATTACTCACCAGCCTGAAATATATGTTATTGATACTCACGTAACCTGATACACTCTCATTACCAATGAATACACATTTATTGTCTATACATGCTTCAAGTTCATAAAATGGATTAAAAGCTAAGTTGGGCTCAGTTGGATTTTGACGAAAAAAATCGTTCATGCTTTTTTCACTATTGGAATGAATTGAATGCTTGGTGTTGGAGTTGAACAAATTAAACATTTATTATACAGATCGGAAACACATTACTAAAAAAATAAAGTTATAAATAGACGTATAAATAAAACGACGTTACTGGTGCCTTGTTAAGTTTTTTCCTTAAATCCGATCATCTCCTGTTGCCCAACATTTTTCAGCAGGTTAAATTCAATTGAAAATACAACACCGTCGAGAAATGCAATTTTACTGGGGCCAGGAGAACGCCTGATCGAAATCGTCGGGTATTATTTTTCTAAGGCTTCCAAGCTGACATTGATCGCTGCACTGTTTTTCGATGGCCGAAAATCTATCTCTAAAAATCGTTGTTCTGAATATAACGGAATAATGTATGCTCATCTAATTCATTTGTATTGCAAAATACACAATTTTGCTAAATTATAATTTAAAGCTGACGAGTCCATTGAACGGCAAGAAGAAATTTGATATATTATAAAAAACATATTTGTTATACTTGCATCCGTTAATATGAATTGAATTCATGTACACATCTTTAGGAATATTCCTGGAATGTTTTAGACTAATGGTTTAACCTATGGTTTTTATTGTAAAATTCGATTATCGAATTTACTTTTTCACTTTTTAATCTACTTGTTACTTTACTTTTATTGTAAAATTAGTTTGTTTTCAATGGTTAATGATCATGAGAAGAAAACACGTTTTTCGGTGATGATTTCACTTGATGTGCTTCGTACACTTGAAATATGACATCAGCCCAAAAGTTTCACTTGCCGTAGAAGTTAACTAATAATTCATTTTCATTTATAAATAATTCATTTCAGTTGATAATAATAATTCATTTCAGTTAACTAATAATTCATACTGGTTTTCATTGCATGAAAACCAGTAATTGCATGATAGTAATTAAAATAATAATAATAATGATAAATACATATAGTTAATTATCGTTTCCATTCTGTTCGGAGTAAGTGGCTGCGTTGTTCTAACAAACTGAATTGTTTGCATTACATCATTCACTCACTTTATGTCGCAACACATTTGTTGCCCTTTGCACCGAATTTTACATGTTTTCTACATAAGCCAATATTCACTTATCTATACCATTTTTGTTTTCATCATGTTGAAAATTCCTATCACCCTTCTGCTTCTTGAATATGGCAGAATGCTTGAGAATTTTCTCCGAAATGACACGATACATTTTACCTAGCCCTCTACCAATGTCCGTTTCAACAAGAAAAGACACTTCAAAAATGTTCCGAGAGCGTTGCACTTGACCGTAGGAATGGAATTGTAGGATTCTTGAGAGATGTTTTTTTATCCAAACGCAAACTGCAGTTCTGCTCCTAAGTATTTTAAATTTTATCCAAAAATGACACGAACGGATGTCCGAAAATACTGGCGCCTCATCGAAAAAACTGTGTAGCTTATTTTATTCAGATTTCAACAGGTGTAGTTTAGGGAAAAACCACAAAGCAAGGCACGTAAATTCAGATCTACAGCGACAATGGTTCTTCACTTTATTTTGCAAAATTTGGATCTTACTATATGTTATAGAAAAAAAATCAACAACATTTTGAGAAATGCTGCATCGTGGCAATATTTTGAGGCAATAGCTAATTTATACGCTGGATTTAATTAAAAATAAATCACCCGATTTTTCTTTTATAATATTACATTCATAATATTACATTATATATGATTCATAATATAGTTTATAATAATTTCTGTACAATGTGAATTATCATTCATTAGCAAATTGTCAGTATGACAAGCCTATCCATTAAAATCTCTTGTAATTTTCAGAATTTGTAGGTACTGAGTTGAAATTGAACTGAAACTGAATTAGATGTTTCCTTTTGTTATCTCGACTGAATTGTATTCAATATAGTTACTTCTTATGAATATTTAGGAGAGAAACTTCCACTCGAGTTCAGTATTACACTGTAACTTTTATGTGAATACTGTTTTCATCGTAATATCCACAGGAGGTACTAGTATATACGTGAATAGTTTTAATGATGTTATTTAAATTTACGAAACTATAAAATGGGGCTTGAGTTAATGCATGGATATTTTGATGGATTAATGGCATTTGCGTTCTTTCACAACTGTATTATTTTGAATATCTTTTATTCCTTCAAGCACATTTTAAAATGAAACCAAATTATCATCAATTTAGTGTACACAGCTTGTGAAGTGAGAAATAAATAACCTCGAGCATACAAATATATGATAAAAAAGTTGTTAGTACTAGAATTTTTAGTTTATTGATTGACAATTTGTTGAAAAAATCGTTTAAATTTGTATGGTTGTTGTTTTATAGTTTAACAGGCATATATAGAGTGTGCCCGGAGATGGTAATTCATTTTTCTCTAGATATATAAATGAGACGGATATTTTAAATCATCCACATACCCTCAAAATCTACTATCAGCCATCTAATAAACCTATCACAAAACTTCGCTTAACTTTTCGTAAGATTTCGGTGCCTGACGAATGGAACCATAAAAAAATCCATTGAGATGCAATAAATAAGAGAAATCACACTGAATTCCGATTGTAAATGCGCGGAAGTACTTCTGCCAGGGCAGGAAGAAAGCGCGTCAGGCCATAAGCTTGCATCTTTATTTCAGGTGACGGCAGCGAACGCCCATAACAATTCTGTCTTAGGATCCAAGACTTCCAAAATTCAGGGATTCGGTCGTCGCCTTTACGATACCACGACACCGCCGGCGCCTGTGAACGCTAGTGACCTGCGTTACCGACCTGACCTCACGCGCCCACAGCACCAGAAGGACTGAACGTGCGAGGGCCTCGCGGTGTTTGTTGACTTGCGAAGCCTTGTGCTATGCGCGCTCGTGGGGCTTGAAAACAATTTACTTATCGCTCAAGACGTAGGGTGAATTTAATTACAAGATTATTAGCGGTTTGTGATCGATTATTGTTCAAAGACGGTCTGAAATGAGATATTACTGGCAAGCGCTTATTTACACAGTCTCATAGAATAACTTAATTACCGGAAAGTGAAACTATAATTACTTAGAATTCAGCAGGAGGGCGTAAGAAAATGTCAAGGAATCTTAATGAAGAATAAAAAGTTGATAGAAAAAGTAATCAGCGTGTTTTTTAGATATTTATTCCTCTATGAAGGTAATAAATGATTGTGATTATGCAGGAATGAAAACAATTTTCACACGGAATGTATATGTATTCACATTCAGTCAATGCCCATTTTGCTTGGACACCAATAGCATTCTGAGATTGCAAAATACAACACAGCCTTGTATGTTTTATCGTCGATGATGATTGACCATTTTGATGAATAAAATGTAATAAATCCTTAAAAGCTCTAAAGGGACAAAATGCGACAAAAATCTTTTATATTTACGGACAGATCATTACGAAACTTGGTTCACATATGTAAAATGAAAAACTTATTCTTTTTAATTCGTGTAAATTTTTCGATATAAATGAAAGAAAACGCGAAACTTATAGAAAACGGCTAAAACGGCGGAACTGTGAAAGTAACAATTACTGTGAAGGTCTTGGGGAATTTACAGTGCCCTACTACAGATAGACAGTTAAACTGACGTAACCTAAGCGTGAGCTACGCTGAGGGGTTCCCAATGACTGCTCCAATGTCCAGAAGGAAGACTCCTGTCCACCTTCGGACTTACCTGACGAATCGAAGCGGGCCTCTGTGGGTTGCCGAGAGATGGTATTGTGATCGCCCCCGAATCCCGCACTTGTCATACCTCCAACAACCTCCAACAACAACTACTAATGGCTACTGCGACGGTCGCGTCCACAGCGATGTGGGGGAGCGGAAATGAGCTGATGCGTAGTCGGGCATTCGACCACCCGGGAGGAGTCAGGTTTAGTATCTGACGAACGAGCAAATTCCATGTGCTTCGAAGGGAGGGACTTGCATCCATGGATTGACTACCTTGTTTACTACGGGAGCAGACGAAAATCGGTTGATCATTGTGCTGGAGGTGAATGGCAGCGAGTGCTTGGCACTGATTGACACCTGGGCTGATAGAAGTTTAATTATTGACAAATGATTAAGGGAGTGCAACATGTCTGTAGATGATAGGGGCGTTGGCGTCGTGCAGGAGTTTGGTGTTGGGAATTAGCTGCAGATGATAGGTTGGACCCGAATCGAGTGTGCCATCCCCAACTTTACAGTAAGTCCGTTATTCGTAGCTGTTGTCGAACCTGTCTATGACACTGACATTCCCCTGATTTTGGCTTCTTACTTCTTTGCTGAGAATGCAGTTACTGTGTATTTATCTTGAACACTGCGAGGGACATCCTAATCGCTGTCTCGTGGAGTTGAAGATCGACTTGTGCTCCAGCTCCCAGACACTAAAGATTGAACTTGCGACGCGTTACTCGTCGTCTAGGTGCGTCATTAGTCGAGGAGTCCCGTTTCCGCTCTACAGCGGAAATCCACCAGGGTAATTTTGCACCAGGACTTCCAGCTCTGTGGTATTTCGAGGAAACTGTGGACTCTGCATGGCAGCCTGCATGCCTTACCTTGGATTTTGGAGAGCGACTGTGAACCGCATTGGCGCAGAATTAGACGATGGTTGCTGATCGGCTGAAGCCAGGACAGGCATTTTGGGATCTTAGTCTGGTGATGGAGGAAGAGGCGTGCGAGGAAGGTGCCTTTGTTTTGAACATGCATTACGATTCATCGGAGGAAGATAGTCCCGGAGGCTCCCTCACTTCTGCACAGCAATGGATGCTAGGTGACGAATTGACAGCGGACGGGCGAGAATGAGAAACAGCGCAACAGTTTTCAGCACTAGGAATGACGATGTAAGAAAGCTATGGGTTGCATCTCACAAGATTCAACTGGTGGACCCTACACCTAATTTTCCAAACGTCAAAACGATTGCCGGAGCCGGTCAGCGTCGAAATCAAAGCACAATGCCGCGAATTGCAACTCTTGGATAGAATTGAACCCAGTTCATCGGTTTAGTCCGCGTCCATAGTTCCTGTCCAGAAGAAGGACGACCAAAAAACCGGTTTTCCAGTGAATATCGTCGGCTGAATGCTGCAACGAAGTAAGACAGGTTCCTGTTGCCTAATCTAAGTGATGCTGTTTTCAAATTGTATGGAGTGTGCTACTTTACGAACCTGCACTTGGTGAGAGGTTATTATCAGCTGTCCTTGGACGAAGCGTCAGGAGAATACATTGCGTTCTCCGCTCCGCGTAGCCACTGGCACTTTTCATGCGGCTGAGCTTCGGATTCAAACGCCCCGTCCATGTTCCAGAAGGAGATGCAGCAGATCTTGATAGGCCTTCCTTGGCAGCGGAAGGTCATCGGCTACATAGACGACGTGCTGATTATGGGGACGACCCTTGAGGAACACCTGGAACTAGTAGCCAAAGTACTCGATAGGAGGTGGAGGAATGAAAGCGTGCCTACGCTAAAATATTTTATCACCAGAAGCTAATTAAAATCATTCGCACTTACGCGAATAATGAAAAATTATTTAATTGATGGTCAGCTAACCGCAATTACAAAAGGTGACAACGCACCATAGCAATACACAGTGATTGAGGGTTACCATTCACTAAACTTGCGAATTACTAAAATTGAGGATTACTATTCACTTTCAGACTCATCAAGCTCGCGAAGTATTATCAAAATATTTTCTATCAACTTATTAGGGTAGCTATTCTTAAATTCACATTAGATAATTGGAAATGTGCAGTTATTACTATTTCTGGGAAATGATTTGATGTGGTTTGTTAGATGGGGCTGCCTTTCGAGTATTTTCCGGCACACAAGATCTGAGCGCAGGAATTCAGCCTCGGCACGCAGCGAGGCCAGGAAAGCTTCATTCTTCACCGCTCTGCAAATTTAATTCCAAACTGAACAGCATAATTCAGATTTAAATTTGCCTAAGTTTGTTAGTTTGAGGAGTCGGGGCGCCTCAAATATTTGGAACAGGTCAGGTGGGTATTCGTGAGACTGTAGAGTCAAGGCCTGGGCCTGACAATTTATAATTAGTGGGAGGAAAGAGGCATTGCAAAACCGGTAAAAGAGGAAGGCATAAAAAAATATAATTTTAAATAATGTATGAATCAAGTTTACCCCCGCAACATGCTTTTACATATTTTTTAAACGAGAGAAAAATGGGATTTTGATGTTCAACTACCAAGTTAGCATGGCTTATTACGAGATCGATAACCCCCTGCAATTCTACATAGAATCCCTTAATCCTGAACACCATCTTCTCTAACCCTGTAAATAATACTAAATAAGCTGACTACCATCTTCTCGAATTCGGTGTTGTAGAAAACTGAAGGTAATATCCTACCTTTACCTAGTAATTGTTTCTAGTTCAGTAGATTATTCATCAATAATTTCTGACAGGACTTTCAATAATTCTAACGAAATTTCATTATTAATGAAGCCATATACATTATTCTTGATCAGTCGAGCACGCGCAGCAGTTTCGCCGCTGAGCCACTCGTATATCTTTTATAATGGGAGCACAGCCGTGCACCACCAATTTTGTGCACCAATAAGCCCTGAATCGAACGACTTGGATCTCTCCGGACATCCACCAATCAGCCGTGAACCACTCGGTTTTGTCCTCCTCCGGCCTTGCATACTGCCGTGCACCACCAGGCCGCGGATCGAATATGACTTCCGGGCATCGTTAATTTACGTAATTTTACGTTCACCGCATCTGAGGTTAGGTTTCAGATAGCACAGTTCCATTTCAAAATTTATCGTCCTTGGACGAGTGGCCGTTCGACCAAGGGCTAGTTCGACGCACGGCCTAGATATGATTGTCTAGAGTCAGTAGAGATCTGTTTAGCAATCGAGGGCTGGCGGCGGCTGTCCTCTAAGTACGGAAGGGGCCACACTGAAACCATCGCTGAAGCATTGGGCGTGGTAATTCTACCTCTCTGGGAAAATTTGCAGCCACAAATCAGAAATTTGCAGCCACAATTCAAAAATTTGTAGCCACTGTAGTAACTAACATGCTATTTCAGGAAGCCCTATAGACTCTGAGAATGTGAAAAAATGATTCAATTAATTACGTGTTAATAACTATAAGATGTAATCAACTTTCAAATTGCCACTAGCCATCTATCAAATCTTAACTTCACGCGTTTCCTTATTAGCCGTCAAGTGAAGAAGCAAGGAAGGAGTTATTTATATCCCCAGCAGTTCTTCTTCAATTTCTCCGTCGCCACCAGCCTTTGCCTTCTTGCTCGGCTCATAAAACACCACCAGTGACCAGTGTGATGGCTTCCATATTAGCTTCTGCCGAGACAATATTTCTTTCTAAAATACGCTTTACTGACTGATTTATTGAAGCAGCCATCAAGTCCTCAAGACAAACTCAGATGAGCGATGAATGCATGACGGCGATGAAGGCTTCATCTGTTTAGAAACATCCCCGTGTAATATTTGAGCCCAAAATTCAGGGTTCAATCAGTTTAAATTATTTTCGAAAGTTTTAAAATAGAAATTTTAATTGCAGTCGCTAACAGCATTTCATGAAGATACAATAATGTAGAAACCATTCAGCCGATGAATATCTTGAATAAATTGAGCTTTCTACAATTATAGTGCTAGAAAAGCAATATCAGCAGCATGAAAGAGTTACACTGGAAAACAAAATACAAGTTCCCGCGGCTTTGCGCGAGAGGTTGTGGCTGGCTCGACTGCGGTTGGCTCAGTGAGGTAGACTAAACGTAATACAGGCTAATCCCGTGCTTAAGCCTTAATCGCATTACAACGCTGAATAATTTGACATGACCAGTTAGCAAGACGCTGTTCTGAATTGAAACTTTTGATGAGATGCGATACTTGAATGCCGCTTAATCATCAGAAAAAAATTAAATAATATATTTAGATTACAATGACTCGTTATATATACGGTAGTATCTAATTATCGCGCCTCTTAACCCTTGCGTACTTCAGGTATATTGTCTGGGACAAGCAAGTTATTGCCTTGGACGGGGTCGCTAGCGGTACTATTGTATTCGCAATACAACACTCTTCTATATGAAAATAACTAATAATCAATATCATTTAGTAACATATTAAAGGGCAAATTGAGGCAAATCATAAACAAGTATTTAACTCAATAATAAAACTGTCTAACTAAGGAGAATTCAATAAAATGACTGATAAACTGATTTAAAATAATTACTGAATGACGAATAGTGGAAACAAACCCTAAACCAACTTAATTAAACGCACCACGACACTGAATTAATAAGCGGTACTGGCGATACCGGACCTTCAACGAATGCGATGTCATCCATAATACCAGGACTCTGACAATCAATTTGCATAACATCGTAAAATAAACAGCCGAAAACAAATTAGGTTACCTCACTTCAGCTCTGAATTTAGACCATGTTACACTAGAGTTATCTAAGGACCAAAATAACATATAATGGTGTAACAGTTGCACAAGCGCTCCACAAAATAGTTATTATTTCCAGCCTCTTGTGCAATTGAACAAAAATTAATTTTTCTCTTTGCTCTCAGTGCGGTACACTGAAACCTCCTGCTGAAAGCATTAGTTTCAAGTTTCTACCTCCTGACCGCCAGCGGACGTGTGTAGACTATAAGGCTTTCTAAGTCCTTCTGCAGACAATGAACTGGAAGATTCAATCTTTGGCAAGTAAGTATACAGGCTTTGAACATCTGAATTGAATAAAAAATACAGTGGGATTACTGGTGAATCTGTCATAATAAAATTTGAAAAATACTAGCTGAGCAAAATTTTACCACGTTTAAGCCTATTTAAAATAATGAAAATGTATACGAATTTTCACTGCTTTTGTAGCATCACCAGATTACTGCCATCTTCCATATTCCTTTGTAAATTGAATTTCATCCAATCAGTAGGAAGAACTTAATATTATTTCTCATGCATGATTCATTTTTTCACTTGCTTTATTTTCTTCATGTAAGCAGACGTAGAGGAAATTAGCTTCGGAGCACGCAAATTAATGAAAGATGAAAACAAAACAATGGATGCAAATGAAACGTTTAGCTTAATAATGTTTGCATAATCAACACAATTTATTATCTTTTACAAAGCTTTTAGCTAAGGGATAATTTTAAGCCAAGAATTGCGAGCAGCATTAAAAAATTACACGTGGAGGGCACATGTTGATAGGAAATGCATTCTAGATATAGATGAAGTTTGATATCTATTTTTATAAAAATTATGTCTGTCAGAAATAAATCTAGATTGATTCTTTCATATATTGCATATGATATATGACATGTCGATCTGTATATGGATATGACGTATGTAATTTTATTTTAATTGCTGTCACGTGTAAATGTTTGCTCTGCGAAATGTAACGTTAATAACGAATAATTTACGTCAAACACTTTTACTACAAAAAACAAGCAAAATTATTCATGAAAGGAAACTTTGAGAAAATTGTTGTGTCATTGCTTAAAAGTTGTCGCAAGGTGCGGCTTCCTTGCCAGTGTCAACCCACGGCTCATAGCGGCGGAAAAGCTGTCGAGCTCCACAAACACCGAACTAATCTAAACTCGGATCTAATTTTACACGAAATTTTTTAGGTGAACATCAAAGTGAATATATTTGTGGGCTTCTAGCTTCGGCGCTGGACAAGAAAAGTGTTGATGCAGGCATGGCTTCCAATTTTTTGTGGAAAATTTTTTTTTGATTTGGAAGGATGGTAAAATAATGCACACTAGCATGGCTTCTTCAATTTTTTTATGCCTTAAAAGCTGCTAATTTAAAAAGTTTCTAATAAACTTTTCAAAACACGTCGTACCTTTTGTGGCAACTCTATGATCAATAATGCACGAAGCTCTATGGCACTTACATTCTACATATGTGATAAATAAGATTTTACTTTCATTAGTATTTCCATGAGAGATTACTTAGTCCACCAGCTCTAGTGAAATCAATCTCGTACTGTTTAAATATCAATCGAGTAGATTGATCTTGACATGCTGCGTGAATGCTCTAGGATACAAAAACTACCATCCACGTGAAGGAATTTAGTCTAAGAAAATTGTGCGATATAAGTTTTAGAATAGAGCATTGAAGTCTTCATCCGATTGCAGTTCCTTCAGCTGATCAACCACTAACTCCATGTCGCCATTTCTGTGGGAAATGTTTTCAACTGTTGTCATCTGATAATCCATGACACTAGAAATTGAACTCTGATGAATTTAATTGGGCTATAAGGCTTGGGAAATATCTCAAGACCTCAATATTATAACGCGAGAGAATTAACATCATGAAGACTTAATTGCTACTTCATAGAAACGTATTTCAGGCTACAATAATTTCCAAATTTCAATCTAGAGTGTATAAGATGTTTTACTGTCCATAAAAGATTTTGATGTTGATTTTGATGCGTACTCAAAGTTACGTTCTGGAGTTACGTCGTTGTGTCCTGACATGAAAATTCATAGACTAAAACCACATTCGCGACCAGGTCCTGTACCTATTGAAGGTTTCATTAGATATCGAGATTTTTGAAGGGCAAAATAAAAAGTTTGTTTCCATCAAATGAAGTTGTGATTATGTGGCAACAGCATTTCAATATTCAAATTCGAATTTAGTATTTGAATTCGAATACGATAATCCAATTGAATATTCGATTTAATATTCCGTTTTTAGTCTAGGCGTACGTTTTTAGTCTAGACGTACGTTTTTAGTCTAGGCGTACGTTTTTAGTCTAGGCGTACGTTTTTAGTCTAGGCGTACGTTTTTAGTCTAGGCGTACGTTTTTAGTCCAGGCGTACGTTTTTAGTCTAGGCGTACGTATTTAGTCTAGGCGTACGTTTTTAGTCTAGGCGTACGTTTTTAGTCTAGGCGTACGTTTTTAGTCTACGCGTACGTTTTTAGTCTAGGCCTACGTTTTTAGTCTAGGCGTACGTTTTTAGTCCAGGCGTACGATTTTAGTCTACGCGTACGTTTCAGATGGCATCCTCTGGGATTGCGCTTCAGTTTATATTTAGCTTTACTGCGTCTGGCTTCAGTAGACGAGTCGATGCCAGAGCCGATAAAATACAGCATTCGAAAAAATGCAAGCAAATACCACGAATTATCTTGGAGGAAATATGACGGCTTCTTGATCAGGGATGTCAGTCCAATGCAGCACTGAGCGGCTTCATAGTTGGCAGTCACAATTGGTGGCGCTGCTCCTGCTGCTTGCAATTTTTTAATTTAATTTATTGTCCAGAAGCAATACGTAGTGCAATATAAGAATTTAAATGTGATAATTATAACAAAATTTTGTGGTGTAATTTCACTCTTGTGAGAGTAATAACTTTACCAAAATTTACGAAGCCAATATTTCTTCGTACTGTATCAGCACCGTGAACATGCCGTACTGCTTTTAAAAATTGTAAAGAACTAAAATTTTTAGTTACTTCTACAAGTCCTAAAGATGCTAAAACTAATGAATAATTGAGACAGCTTTTTGCATGATGAGTGAAAGCGAATATTTGGTTGGAGGAACATGACATCGATTTCTTATATACCTCCATACTTCATTATCCTATAATGTGTCTTGATTAAATCACAAATGACAGCTCCATCGCCTTGGAAACCCAAATGTTGGATCAGAGAGACGAATTGCGTTTCAATTCAATCAATTTTCCCCAGCCAACCCAAATACAGTCCACAATTTTTGCATCCATGGCACTGGCTGTGCGAGGCACATATCGCTTAATAATCACATATCACGTCGCGTAATAGTTGCATATAATGGAAGTGCGGGATTTTTATTATTTTTTTACCAGATGAATTCAGGCGAAGGACAGGAAATGGTGAATTCACGTGGTGGAGTATTAAACGATTCAGTTCTTGGCTGTTTTATTGATACAATTTTTAAACATCACCGCGATATGATTTAACACGTCAGTAATAACTTAATTACGTTAAATCGGAAACTAAGTTAAAAAGTCACTGCTTGCATTCTTAAGGACGACGTTTTCTTGGCAACAAATTTTGTAAAAATTCTGTTGTAACTGTTTTATCTATGAAATCAGAAATTTATTTGAAACAAATAGTTCGAATTTTGCAGATTTCTATCATGATAACAAAATTGTAGCTTTTTATAAATCAAATCATTCTGCTGTGACTGCAAATCATAATTTATCTATTCAACAACTTTCATTAAGATCATTATAAAAATTTTACGTCATGGATATGCAGTTCTTCAAGCTAAATCCATCTTTGATCGTTGTTGTCATACCGAGCAACTTGATTGCGAGATTCATTTCTAGTTTTTGATAGTTTTTGATAGTTTTCGCAACATTTGGCTTCAAAAACTTTATTCTTCAAGGCTAGATGTTTCTCTTATGTTCTACTAGGAGGACTAGACTGTTTTCTATAATAAAGAAAACACTTTACAAAAGAAAACTGGTCTGATCTGAGTGCAACTACGAGCTCCTGTATTCATTTGACGAGGTTACGAGATTATACGGCCAGATATTACGCCAGATAAGATTCGTTTATTATTGATACGAAAATTTTTTGGCATAGTAATTCACATTCAGTCAATAGAAGGTTTAGCCTAAATTATACAACAGCCAAGCTACTGTATTATTTTTACAGGTAAATTGATAAAAACAATGGTTAAAATTTATTATTTACTTCAAGTGAACATAGATAACAGACAATAAAGGGTTTTTTAAATTATTTAATTCTACTCAAGAATTTCAGTTATGTGAAATAGAGACATTGATCAAGAATTATAGTAATAAGCAATTTTTTAATCAATGCATGTCTGTGTGATCATAACTAACAGGTAATTAAAGTTTACGTAAATTTTACCTCGCTAATGTCTGCCACGTGGAATAAATCATCGATCGAGACGTATCGTCCTAATATAAAGAATTTTCGCTTGGCAAGAAAACTACCACATAAGATATAGTGTAGCCGCTGCTACAAAAAACTTTCTTTCACGAGATTCTGCCTCCAAGCAAAGAAAATGTTTACCTGGAAGACTCCTCTATAGACAACAATCACAAATACTTATGGGAAAATAATCAAAATCGAAATTTCAGACGATTTTTAACTGTACATATCATTTATGACAGTTAAAAAGACTCAGTGTGCCGTGAATAATAGGCATTTCATAATTGATATATGTTGTATTTTCCCAGAATATATTTCTCTTTAATTTTTCTAACCAGGGAAATCTCGTCGTTTAATTAGTGTCTGGTTTAATTAAACTTCAGTCTTCAACATTCATCGACATTCCCTATTGATATTCCATCGACATTCCCCATTTCATGTTGAAGCTAATTAAAAACAGGTAGTTGAGGCGCTTGAGCGTCATGCTAGTTGTGGCGAACAAGAGACGGGTGTTTCTATATATTCAATTTTCCGTCAGTTCTGTCAGTTTTCACACTCCTTTAAATATAAATTGCTACTAAAAATTTGGTATTTTTAGCATCGAAATAGCAGATTAATCATGGTATTGAACCAATGAAAATGCTAAAAAAATTGCTGTATTCTAATTCAGAGTGAGATTTATCGTTTGCATTCATTAACCATTATCTGAAAGATTTATTTTAATTTAATGAATAGAGTGCTATCAAGAATATTGACATAGCAAAATGAATAAATACCGCTGGAGAACGGAATTATATTTTTGGAAGTGCAAGTATATATTATTTTGGCAAAAATTGTATGAAAAGATTTAGTACTTAGGTACAACGTTCTGCTATGTCGATAAGTAAAAAAAGTATTTTGGTTCACATTTTTCTGTAATTTTGACGCTCATCATTCAGAGTAATATTAAACGGAAAGACAGATTCTAAATGCATGCGGTAGATTTGGGACAAGTAAAGTTATTTCTATATATAGCCGCACAAAGTTCAATAAAGCGTGATTCCAATATTAGGAATTTTACTAATAAAGATATTACGCAACAAATTTTTTAAGCACAAATACTTCGAAATTTTTTGTGCAGGAAGTTCTGCATTGTTAGTTAAAATAAACGCTCAAAGGAATAAATGAAACGTTGTCCAAATAGTTATGCACATTTGGCCCTTGCATGAGTCGTCCTGACCCATTTTGGAGCAGATAAAATATGAATGAGTGCTACGTGAATTACGAGTGTTTCGTTTGTACCATAATACTCATTCATTGCTGAGAGCGTTGGCCACAAACTCTGCAAGTATAATATACGCATGACTCATGGTCGGTGTATTTTTGAACATGGGTAACATCAAGAACAGAGACATCGACAATCTATTTCCCCAAGTATGAAATAAAAAATTTGTCTGAACGAGAAGGCGTAATTAAGAGTTACCCCGAAATTAAAATGCCATATTCATTCATGGTGCCGGCAACGATTACGATCTTGAACTCAGCTAATAGCCTTCCAAGTCGATCATCAGATAAGACCTTCGCAAGTTATGTAATTTATTTATTATACAGACCGAGGGCTATTTATGTATCGGTCGTGTAGCCTACTTTGCGGAACCTGAGGGTATCAGCAGCTGGGCCCATACTTTCAAAAAAAGTCAAGAGATCGCAAGTTCATCAGCCAATCATTGACGGCCTTTCAAGCAAAATCCACCAATCATAGACAAGAAAATAGTGCTAAAGTACTTACATTCACTTAGCGAATTTTGAAAGTATGGCCCCAGATCAAGAAATGACGTGGAGGGAGGGAGTGGTGAAGTGGAGGCGACTGCCGAACCAATAAGTGAAGCAGGAGCCATGTAGACAGAGCTAAACATCGCGATTCGTCTAATGAAATTTAGAACTGGCTGACTTTTGGGGATATCGCAACTTCCGCGAAAATCTGCCTCGAAGAGAACATTTTTTTAATAAAATAGTAAGAAATTTTCCACTCCAGTGATGTTATTTTATTTATGCAAAAGGTTAAATAATTTTTAGCATTAGATAGCGCAAGGAGTGCCTGAAATCCTGATTTTTCCAATAGATGAATCAAAATGAAAGAGAGAACATGAAGTTTCCTTTTGGAATTTTTGCAGGTTGAACAAGGTTTGTTTTGCCAAGCACTCTACAACGCTACTTCATAGCGTTTCGCCAACTTAATAGGCCTATTTATGCTCACAATACCAACCTGTGTGTATTGAGCTATAAAATATATTTCGGAGTAGTGATTTTTTTGTCCTAGTACCCTACATTTTTTATCGACTTTGGAATAAACCATGATTGTACAAAAGACCAATACGCTGATGAAATTCTTGTCAGTAATTTTATATCATTGGAGTAAACCGTTTTTCAAATATGGTTATCAATTAATTGTTTCAACTATACCCACCACACACAACTGAAGAGTTTTGCCTAGCTATGTGTTCTGCTCGATGAGGTCAAAAGATTCTTACGCTGTGCCGTAGTAAGTATTCAAGTTTTCGTAATTCAAGCGTGACCGTGAGCACAATCAACGCAAGCATCGCAATGGGTCAAAGCGATCATCTTTCATTTTGATACTTTGAAGAAATGTATCAAACATCACTTTTCCGACGGGTTATGTTCCCTTTTATTTTTTTATTGAATGAAAATCATTTACATAATTGAGATTAAACCCAATATATTATTACCTGTAATGGCAATAAGTTTTTACTTAATTATGAATTGTCGAAATCCTATGGTACTGTTCAGTAATTTGTATTAGTATTGTCCTGGGTATTTTTGAACATTCTATCATGGGATAAAAATTAGTTGTAGGTTTTTAGGAGAAAGTTTTAGTTTTTAGTTTTTTTAGCTTAAGATTTTTTCTCTTAAATGTGAAATTTAGGCAAAAAAACGCCTAATAGCCGAAGCAAATAACTTGATTGATATTTAAACTATCTTCAACATCAGTTGGTTGCTATAAAAAATGTATTGTTAGCATTCTCGCGGCATTACATTTTGATCGAAGTAGCTGAGAAAATTGCGTTAGATAAATTGATGCTTAAATTGAAATTACAAATTTCAATTGAATACTCAACTGTAACACAAACACACGGGAAGGATTTATTTGCATTCAGTGTTCATATGACCATTAATTTATTCTCGATTTTTTAGAATTTTCATTGCTGTATCGTGCACCGTATTTTCAACGTAACTAAATTCAAATTTGACGTCTTTCAATTTGAGGTCTTTCAATTTCACACAAACGTTGTTACTGAAAGTGAGGAATATTGCAGCTCTTATCTGCACTAAAGTTGAATTAAACTTTAACGGATGCTCGAGTTTCCGGAACTAACAAGCTACAATTTGAGTCGAGTTTGGCCCCAATAAATATCAACAAGGCAGTTATTCTATTTTTGGGGGTAAAGCTTCTACGCACTGTTCGCGAATAGTTTTATAAAATAATAATTGTTGAAATTCAAACCTACGCCATCAAAGTTTTAAAAGCATTAAAAACAGCAACACTTATGTTCTTTTTATGAAGGGAGACATCTTCACGTTGGTTTAACGCTATATGTCATTTTACACTAATCATCTTTCCCTATCAGCCAACGGTGTGGGTGATACTGAGCATGAAAAAGTTACTAATAATCTATTGAAATAAGTGTATAACTTTAGGTTATGTACACGTAAGTGCTTGTGACTCGAGAAAGCGTCTGAACACAAACGAATATCATTGTGGAGTTTACATGCACGCGTACACAATTCCAACGTAGAAAAGTTCGTCGTACGTACTCCAAATGCAAGTTGCACGCACGGCCTATATGCCCATCCTGTTCCCAGAATATTGCTCTATATCATTCTTTATGAGCAGAGATGGCAGCGAAATGTGTTCGACCAATTTGTTCAGAATTTCGTCTTTTAGTCAACTTATTTTTCACAATGTATCCCAATACAGCTCTGGCTCAAGGCCTCTCGGGTCGAGAGCTCAGTCTGTAGGTCGCTGAGTTTGTTAAAATAAGGAGCAACCACTATAGATATTACTCTCCTCGTGTTGGAAGGGCAATCTTAAAATTGCCGTCGTAGATTTGCCTGTGCGTAAGAACGCGCTAATGCCGTACTGTAAACGGCTACATACTGTAAATGCCAAACTAAAAACGTCCTGAATAGAACTTGTTGAATTTTATTCGTGAGATATAATGCATCAGAAGTTATAATGACACTTTATTAGGAGATGTGTAAGAGATCGATGGATGGATAAGACACATTCTTAACCTATTTAGCTGGATTAACGATGTCTCTCGTAGTTTCTAAGGTGCAGAGAAGAACGGCCGTAAAAATCTCAATAATACTGCTAAATCATTATCTTCACATGTAAAATCCTTGCGATCAGGCTTAAAGTTATTTTATCTGTGTTGAACACATGCAAAGAATGAGTAAAATCAACTATTGTACAGCAACCTGCATACCTTCCAAGAATAAAAATTCTACAGCATAAATTTGCTAATTTCCATTTGACCGAGTGCCAGCTCACCAACCATTGAAGTGGAACTTAACAAACTTATTAGCAATCAATTCAGAATATTGAACAAAATTCAAGTGTTTTCCATTATCTTCAATCATTAAATCGACGCTGATTAAAATTAAGCTAAGGAAAGTACTTTGAAAATTCGCAATGGAAAAATTGAAGGAAGTAATTCAATTTTGTTTATTATACTACACCATGCAATATGTAGCATGATTTTTTTTCCACCTGGCAATCCCCTGCGATTTTTATTGGTGAACATCAGTTGAAAATTTTGCAACGCATTTCTCTGTAAATTTTTATGCTGATTTTTAATTTTCCTTTGTCAATAATTCGCAATTAATTTAGTAGATGGATTCCTCGATTTGCGATACTCTCGAATAAATTACTTCCGGCAATAGGGTCAGAGATTGAAGGATTCAATCTTGCAGATAACTTACTAGCAAAAACTTACATACTTCAATGAAATGAAGTATGAAGTTCGAAAAAATTAATAAAGATTATATATTTAAAAATTTTATAATTAATAAATTTATTTTAATCTTTTTTTAATCTCTTAATATTTCAATTAATATTTGAAAGATTTTGACGCTGCCCGTTCATGATGAGAGCTCGTAAGCACTGAATTTCAAAGCAATGGGACAACGAAGACGTTGAGTTGATGACGAACATTACAAATGGAGTACATGTGTGGCAAAGGGAAGTCGATGGAGCATTAAAATCCGGCCGCCACTGGCGTTAATCTCTGATAAAAGATAAAATCTCTGGCGTTAATCTCTGATAAAAGATAAGAAAATCAGCAGGCTGGATAAGATAGTACACGTACTGCTATTCACATGCCGCCTCCGAAGACTCGTGCCTCTCCCGGTCCAGGTATGCAGGCAAAAGTACAAATGCATCAATATGCGTTGAATACAAGTGCATATTTGGACGCAAATATTTTATTATGATGGTAATTCCAAGACGAGTATTTCATTTCTATTATTTTGAATATTATAGATTATGGAAAGCGTGAGATAAAAACAACAACATAATTAAAAATAAGGCAAAGGAAATCAAATTAGGCATTACAGACTTGTCGAAACATGAAAAGTTTGCTTGGAAGGAATGAAAAAAATATTGAAGATACTCGAACGCCTCATAAAGTGTTAAAGTTTCGAACACGTTAATTGAGTATTTCTCCGTATTTTTTTACGGAGAAGCACAAGTTTGAACAGTAGTAAAACTAATTTTTTTTTGCTTAAATAAATTAAATATTTGCTCCATAAATTATTCAATTCAGAGCAAATTTCAGGGTAAGATGATCGTAGATATTAGTTGATATATTATAAATAAATCGAGCTTCGTTCAGAGCCCCTGCAATATGGCAATAATATGCAAAACCTGGTTTAAAAACATGCATCAAATGGGTGCACTGAAATTTATTGCGGAAGTCAATTTTAGGCAGCATCCATCCCAAATGAAAACGTCATTATTATCCATTACAGATGTTCGTGTCTTCATTACATTGAATGTTACTGAGACAAATTGTAATACAATAATTATGTTAAATACCTTCAATAGAAAGATTGAACAGTGTCTAGCAGAGGGTCTAAAAATTTAAGACGAAATTTTCACTAGTTCGGAAAATCTCAGCTCACTTAGTGCTTATAGCAACTGCAAAAACTTAGCCACTTACGTTGAATGTCATGAATAACAGGAAATGGTTTTGCAAATGTAAAAAATAACGTCTCATAATCATGCTTAACAGATGAATCTTAGTATACACAATGGGAACAATTTTTCTAAATTATACTTTTACAGATTAGCATGAGGTATTCATAGCATGAAAATCATTCACATTAATTGAGCATGTTAGCGTGAATGAATGGATATTTAATAAATTTCTGATTTGAAAATTCTCTGAACGATGGACTTGATATATTTCATAAAATTGGTAAGTCTGCTTCTGATTCAATTAAAAACCGCAGTCTTCATTTACACTTCCTTCCAAATACCCCAGAAGGATATTCATTTTAAATATCAAGGAGTGGAAAAAAGTTTTAAAAGTTCACTGCACTTCACACCAAAAACTACGGCGTCGTCGAATACCGCCGTAAAGTTGGTCTCAAGTGCCGCGTTTTACGATGCGACTTCAGTGGCGAGGATCAGAGAGGTGAGAACTTCATGCCGTGCTGCATGATGCACAAGCGTGGCACGCAGCAGGGCTGCCACGCAGCAGGGCTGCCACGCAGCAGGGCTGCCACGCAGCAAGGCTGCCACGCAGCAAGGCTGCCACGCAGCAAGGCTGCCACGCAGCAAGGCTGCCACGCAGCA
>NW_025935927.1:0-8773 GCF_000764305.2 Hyalella azteca | reverse complement strand
TATATATATATATATATATCCATATATATATATATATATATACGTTTTTTCTCTATCTCTTTCTCTATCCCGAGGAAAGTCTATCTGATACTTAAATATATCTCGCAATTATTTCATAATCATCAAGAAAATAGTTGCTCTATGCGAGAGCAAATACTTTTATTCACTCATATTCGGGACGCAACTGCAGCACACACTCACACTACCATAGCCTGCAGCTAATCAAATCTGATTGTTTGGATGACACAACATGGCAGCGCACTTCTCGTTGCACAGTGACCACTCTTTACACTTTTATTAATAAATACTCCCAGTGGTACAGAGTTTTTATTCGCATTATTCTTTTTATTAATGCGGCGTAACGTAGGGTTAAAAGGAAGGCAAAATTTATATCTATAATTAATGCCAGTTGTTTTCTTATGCGACAGGAGTTTGCTTCTATTGCGAAAAAAAAGAAGGAATAAAGGTCAGGCGCGAGAATTTTTTTTCGTATGCTACGTGTAAGGCGTTGATAATCCTTCACTTAAGTAGCATCAGAATTGGCTCGAGTGAAAAAATATAACTCAGTACTCACTGCAGTGAGTGACAGAGAGCGCATTTTCTCGTCGACGAAAACGTGAAGTCACGGACAGACGGACGGACAGACAGACAGACATGGCGAGCACAATATAGTTTTTTCCATAAGTGAGAAAATGCGCTAAAAACTCAATAGAATCGAACTTTAGGCTCCTAATTGATTTAAAAAGTTCGTACCACATAACTTTGGGCAATAACTGCAAAAGATCGATGTTCAGAGAAAAACTCTTCAGTTGTTATCTTGAAAAAATTTCATCGCAGAAAGCTATTCAGGACAGTTTACTGGAAATGGAATTATATATATAGGAGAACGATGCTTATTGACATGAAATTGTGCGAAACTAAAATAACATCTAGCATTTCATTGGATCTTATTTCATAGAATATGAAATAAGATTTTTCCTTTTCTCACTGAGTAAAATATTGCATCATCTTGCAATATTATTAATATATTTTAATAACTACTTTATATTGATAATAAAATTTGCATTATTTCATATATTGCATTATGTTTTGCAACATTAATTGGCCACTCATAGCAGTTTCTTGCACTTTCATAAAACATTTGATCTTTAT
This sequence comes from Hyalella azteca, assembly GCF_000764305.2. Lineage (NCBI taxonomy): Eukaryota > Metazoa > Arthropoda > Malacostraca > Amphipoda > Hyalellidae > Hyalella > Hyalella azteca. The sequence goes on along the minus strand of NW_025935927.1, from coordinate 7,621 downwards.
TGGAAACTTTTATATATGGAAAAGAATTTTATGGATATTGTTAGATGAGTTTAAGAAAAAACAATACATAGAAACTAATCGTCAAAAATGTATCCATTATTAATATTATTTAATTTTATGTTAGATACTAATTTTCAGGTATTTAAAAGGTTTATAACAATTGAAGGTCAGCTTTCTTACTAATATTTCTCACCGAGAAATTTTCAAAGGATTTATTTTTTGCCCCTTATCACGTGATAGATAGCGCTGAACTAAAAAACAATTAGATGCAGACTGGATCAAAACAATTAGATGCAGACTCAATGTGAATTATACTGTTGAGGTATATGCTTGTATTTTATTATCTTACGTGTTATTTTACTTGGGATTCGTCAATTATTGTGAAGTTGCTCAATGCCATTTTAGTTTAGACTTTACGGAAGTCGGAATGCGGAAGGTGTAAGTTGCTGCTAGATTATTGTGCGGTGTGAAGCCCGAGCGGAGGTACGTACTGTGTTAGGTCCTGACGTGTATTATTGAATTGCGATATGTGAAAATGATTTGAATCGATGTATATACTATATGTGTGTTCCATTATTTGATTTGTATATTCATTACTGTATTCACTAGTTAGGAGTTTAATTATTGTTCATTTTACTCTTTTAGGAAAGCCTCAAACCAGAGACTCAAACTCGAGACTTAGTCATCTTCTCAGTTGGCCAGCACGTGAATGTGTATATTACAGCGGATTGTACATACTAAACGGATTGTGCAATAAAGTGATTTTAATTAAAGACTATAAGTGAAAATGACCCTATACGATAATGTAGGCTGAGTTGGTGTGTCGATGACCCCAACAATACAATAAAAGTTTACCTATAAACAGGAAGCAAAGAATCACAAATCTTTGCCATGCCACAGGCCTAATGCCTTTAGGGGACAAAGGACGTTCTTCATTACCGCTGTGTGAATGATAGCTGAAGTTAGGTTGCCTTGTAGCCAGCACAACCCAAGTTATAATTTGTTGAATGCGCCTAGGAACTTTGGTGATCGTCACTCATGGATGACATTAGTGTTGACGAGTGCAATACTTCACAGAGAGTTGTTATTAGTAGAATGTATGTGGTGGATGTTCTTGTTATTTCTGTTATTGAGCGCTAGATCACAATATATTTCGTTGGCCTGTGACATCACGACAAAAATATACTGTCTTTTAATTCCCTTTTCATGAAGCATATGGATAATAAATTGTTCTTTATTCACATAATTTTAGAGAAATTAGAGCATCAGGAAATTTACTGTTGGCTTTATTATGCACACGAAGTCCAGGTCTGTTTAAAAAGAAATATTCTAATTAAAATCAAAATTTTACTTCTTAAATGACGGAAAATCATTGCGCACATTATAACCTTGCGCCGGATAACAAGTGTGCTTTAAATAACTAATATTTTTATGCAGCTTTGAACATGATTATTTAACAATAAATTTAACATTCCGAGAAGTTTAGCGAGAAGAACGAAACGATTGTCATTGTTATCATTGCGACTGTCTAAATGACTAAATCTATGCCTATATATTATCCTTCACCGCCAATACAAGTAAAACATTTCAAAAAATCTAAAACTGGAGGAAAAAATTCGTAGCTAGTTCAATATAACAAGGTCGCTGCATTTCCGACTACAATTACGGCTCCGTTTAATGTCTTTGTAAAGTTGCTTCCAAATGCTGAGCTTTTGGACGCTAATTCAGCGTCGAGGATTACAGTGGCAGTAACTTTAGGCAGGCAGCACGACTCCTAAGCTCGGTATTCTGCGGAGCTGCTGTTATCCAGCAGTCAAAATATAACCTGAAGGCAGATTGGACAACGAGAAAATCACCTTAAGTTCTGAGGAGGACGGGACAATATTTCATCCAACTCTACGTGAAAAAAAAAGAAAAATTCCTAGACAAAATATGCAAGTAAGAAAAAATTGTGCATTATTATTATTATTCTTATTGTATATTTTGTTTTGGAGAGAGAGATCTTATTCTCGTACGCAAATAATCCAAAAAATTATGTAAAATTTCAACCCTAGACAATCTAAATTTCAGAATTTTCTGGTTCATGAGCAGCGATATATTTTCAGTGTTCATAAATTCATATTATCGTCCCAAAAAGTCCAACCAATTAATTTCATCCACGATCCATGCGCAAGAAGCGATCATGTCTTATTTTGTCATTTCATGAGAATATTAAAAAGTTAGCAGTTTTATCGAATTTGCAATTAAAATATTAATAAACTTTCCTGACCTCATACCTGAGCGCTTAAAAAGAACTCTTGCATAAAGTTTGCATGTTGCCTTAACTTCTCTGAATTAATTTAGGGTTGGAACTTTACCTTAGTTGGAGCTTATGTGGCGTGCCGCCTTGAAAATATTTTTTTAATTTTCCGCGATTTTCTTATGTATTTTTTTTTTAAAAAGACGTTGTACGGAAAAAAAACATATTACTTAAAAAACTGTCACGCGATATATCTTCCCATATTTTTCATTTAGAAAACAGCTTTATATTTTCAGTAAGTTACATAAATTCTGACGATAATTCTCTACTTATTGTGAATACCGACGCATCAGCGTGACCTTGGACTACGACGTCCTAAACTCATCATAAGGAACTCATAAGGAACTCGTAAATCGTAGATCTTCAAGAGGAAGAATTTTTTTATTATATTACTCATATAATATCATATAATTTGGTAATATTACCAATTATTACTCATACATTCACAGACGCTGGTGAGTCACACGGTGACAGTGTGACCTACATTAGACTTCAAACGAGAATACTTTTAAAATTTTGGTTGACACCTACCGTGATATGTGGAAGCAAATTTATGATCAATGACTTTGTAATGTAATTTAAAAACTAAAAAATGTAAACAAATTTATTTATAAAAAATAAAAACAACGATAAAATGGGTAGAATTACGATATATTTTCAACTCTAATATTTTTCGGCTTGCAATTAATCATGTTAGCCTGTCATTTATTAGAAATAAAAATTTGCAATAACACATCACTGGTCCGTATTCATATTTTAACAGATAGTCTACAAGATTTGGGTTTATTTTATTTTTATTTTTTTACAAACTTCATCCATTATTATATTTTTATTTTTTTTACAAACTTCATCCAGTTAGATTAGCAATAAAAACCACTTTAAATTCACATAACAGAAGTATCAAGGAGCTGTTCCTTCACCGATTGATTTAGAGCTACAGAAGGTGATATTTAGGTCATTGACGGGAGACTAGTAATAACTATAAATTGTAGCATAAAAAATTTATAATCTTAGTCAATATCACCAGAACTAAATATAGTGATAGTATGCAAGACACAGAAGAATATCTCATACATTCTTCCTCCACACAGCATTGAATTCAGAATGTGTAGGTGGACAGTGACAGATATGCATTGATTTGTGTGACCATAGCTGATGAGACCAAATAATTTAATATACGACATTCAGATAACATAGTAAATTTTCATCGACAATTAAATTATTCATTGCGTAGCATATTGTACTATAATTCTATTGTGTGTATGTCGATATTTTACAATTAGCTAATACGTAGGTATACAAGGTGTGGAGACAGAAGCAGCGAAATGACTTACCCGACAAAAATATTATGTAAAGTGACAAATTGTTGAAAACAGGGCTGTTTTACCAGCCCAAACATAACAATATAGATGGTTAAAAAATGACTAATATGCGTTTATTTAGAAAATAATTAAATCTAGCTATTAGCTATTGAACGAAAAAAGTGGTATGCGGCACGGACGACAAGCGTAGAAAATGGACAAAGTAGGAACAGTGAGGCGCAAATAAACTGGTGTTAACATAAAAGGCAGGAAAAATATTTGAACTCAGATCGAGTAATCTGAAAATTTCTTATTTATTCTACTCTCATAATTTGTGACGGAGAAATCGTCATTCGGACAGTAACAGAGTTCAATAACGGTCAATATTGTAACAATAAATTAATTTAAATGCCTGTAGAATTAAAACGTACATACAACTGTCTCTTTCGTATACTTCTATGACATTTATTAAAATTTTTGCCACCGAGGCCAAATATTTGAAGTGTTCGAACAGATTAAAACACGATGTGCATAATAAAACTTTACGCACGCAGCAAAGTACAGCTTAAATCCTGCTGTGCATGGACACGCAAGGCTAGCATTTCCACTGAAATTAAACTGCTACAGCAGTAAAAGCTACAACAAATTTAACACGTCGGCGGCGGGAAGATGGCCATATTGCTGCAGCGGTCGTCATCTAATGGTTATTGTCGGTCAAGCTTGCCAGCGATCAGCATTTAACGAGCGTCGCTATGCCGCCTCATTGCGTCTACTGTCATTAAGGCTATCGCTGACTAACAGATACGAATTCGATTGAAGTTACATTTGTCGCTTCTTCTGTGACTTTTAGTCGAAACACGATTGTGAATGATTCTTATGAAAACGCTCTGCAGATTGAACAAAATTATTTGAGATGATGAACAAAGTGTCTGTCAGAAATTGATGTATTCATATCACACGTTGACTGCATGTTACCGTTATCGATTTTTACAAAGCCGTTCGTAGCCGTGAGTTCTTATAGTCACTTAAGTTTATTATGACATTCAATTTTTACACGTTTCTATGCAGCAGATCTTGATTTCTATGTATAATAGCAGGACACAATATGAAATCAAGTTGTGAATTTAATTAAGATGCTACTGGAGACTTCCGGGCATGCAGATGATTTGAATAGCTCGTTCATCAGTCCCTGAATGTAAGTAACTTTTACTGACATTCCGGACGCCAAGTTTCCAACTGAACGTGACACACCTGAGAAACTTGAGCTCCAGAAGTCTTCGAGTTGCCGAGCACTGGCGTGGTTGGGGCGATATGCGTTCCTGTTCGATCGCTTGAGTGGCAGCTTGACGCTCAGCTTGTTTGATTTGTTCACGAAGGGTTGCACAAAATATAAGTTTGAAAAGCATGCAAACAGCAGATATGTGATGAAAATCCTACGAGAGGAAAAATAATACGTAATGCACTTAGGATCCAGATTTTCTCGCACACTTCTCTCACACAAGTATTTACCGTAGTGCCTCATGCATACCGACATGTGAAAGAGTGGTAAAACTGTTCTCGAGGGAGAAAGTACGCAATTGTTTTGTTTCTTGGTTTTGTAAAATGTATAAAACCACGTGTAAACGAATTATTAATAAAAATTCATAGTTCAATTCATTCTTCTAGTATGAAATCCCTTTTTCAGACCTCATGTTAGCACCGCGTAGCTCCTAACTATAATAGTGCGCAAGCAAATTTACGTGCGCCAAAGATAGTACCGTCTCGGTGATCGATAGAGACTTATACCAGCTTCGAATTTTGCAGCCCCAATGTATCATTGAAAAACGCTTAATGTACAACACATTTCAACAGATATTCTTCAAAAAATAAATAAGTGAGGTTGTCAGCACTTTTCCCTATTTCACATATTCTTTATTTTGTCAAGTTATGTTACGAGCTAATAAGTTACGTAAGAACTGATCACACATGTACGATTATACGCGTTATTCGTTAAATTATGGAGCCAGGTTACAGAACGTAATCATCGGAATAAGTGGGGCTATTTCTTCATTATCTTAGCTCATAATTTGTAGTTAAATTACATCGTCATTCCATACAATGAGATTGCTCATTAAATATGAAAATTTCATTAATGTACGCATACTAAGCGCTCGTCTAGCCATAAAATAATGAGTGATTAGCAGTAGATAGCATAATAGGCCTACCGTCACACTTTCCATAAACAGCTTAAATCATAGGTTACCCCCAACCATTTACCCCAAATCTTACCCAACAAAATTAACTAATTACTTCAATATTATTACGAACATTTACCCCCGAATCTGCATAAACAGGGTACCGATCATTTACACAATAAAATTAACCAATCACTCCCGAATCATGAGTTAACCCCGATTTTACTACACTCTTTAACCGAGAATAACCTAGAGCGGTTGCCTGAAAAATACTTCTGTGGAATATATAATTGATTTAAATTTTTGAAATACTTTCCAGAACCGGGGTGCTCATGAAATACATATATTGCACACATACAGAGCTTCAACCATGATACATGACATGACATGATACATTTACTCGAGCGAGGCAGAAAGAAAAAGCTGGCTTGGACAGCGCTAGCGTAATATGCACGGGTGAACACCATGAATGCTTACTGCATAGCGTGAGCTACGTTCATTACAGCACCGTTACCAAGGCTATCGCACCACTTTCATGAGGCTTTAGTCATATTATCTCATCCGCTCATGTAAGAAGAGCCATGTTAGCATGATTTTCAAGCACAGACCGGCACATGTAACTAGTTGATTACACGATTTCACGATGTGAGAGTGGGTGAATGACCCTGATCAATTCACTATATAAAGCTAGGAATGTATTCAAGCTCTCATTTACGCCCGCCAACTCAGCCATTCACGTCTGAATCTTCCAGTCTACTGCATTGATCTAGGTGAGTAATATTTTACTCCAGTGCAATATATAGCTGCAAAGTATTACCTAAATAAAAGAACTGTCCAACTAGTCATTGATTTTTAATATCATACATAATTTTCATAACCAAACCAATTTTATGTGGTTAATAATATTAGTTGTAGCGTCTCATGTATTGTAGTATTGTCTGAGTTTAAGCCTGCAAGTTTGATTATTAGAATATTATCTATTAACAATAAATAATATACGGTTCATGATACACATTACCATACCATCGATTAATGTCCATTTGATGTTATATCCGAGTTTTATCTTCATTATTAAAACATGGAGACTAATCCAAATTTCCCTTGGCTCATGGTTTTATCTATTATGCTATCGATTTGAGACCGTTAGAATATTATCAACAAGCACAAAAATATATATTCAAAATTTTGCTCTTCAGGTTTCAACTGGGGTGATGGAGATAATAGTTTCACTAGAAGAAAAAGAAACATTGAAAAATGCCCGCCATGATATGTTGCAAGTTAAATCGACGATAGATAATGCGTTAAGTGATGATCTATCATATCATATTATGAAAAGAATACGTATTGGGAATACGAAGCTCGACCATCCAAACAGTAATAACCGAAAACTTAGGTATTTCTATGTCTTATGCTACTAAATTAAGATGGATAGGTAAATTAGGAGCTAAATTCGAAAAACTCGCAAAATTATCACTCCCTCTTTACGAAATTCTCAGAAAACAGAAGATGATAACAAACTTGTTCAAACATCACCCCGACCTAGCTGCCGAGTGGATCCGTGGTAAGCTACTTGATATGATGGATGTAAAAGTAAGCACTGAAAGATATTTATGTGTTTTATTTTGATTCATTTGGAATTTAATTATATTTTCATATTTGCTATTGAAAAATTCGATGAGGATTTACATTTTTCTGGAATTTAATTCTCGAAATTTCCTCCTACACAGTTCCAGCACCCAACAGCCCCGCCGACAACCTGTAATTATAATGCGAATAAAGTAGCCAGCTAATAAGACCTATCAGCTCCACTCTTCATGCCTACAGCAACCTGTAATTATAATGCGAAT
>NW_025935926.1:0-422 GCF_000764305.2 Hyalella azteca | reverse complement strand
CATTGTACGATGTATCGAGTTGATGAACATTTTAATACTCGCATTCTTATCTTACATTACAATGAACTCGGCGTTTCTACCCGAGGAAATTTTCTCTGCGATTACTTTAATGCTTCACATTGAATTTTTGATGCGACTTATTTTGTCATGAATCGAATTCAGTGGATAATATTCAATATATCACTTTCTTGGTTAAATGATTAGTGGAAGCAATAATTTAGCTTCTCCGCATCGCTTAAGTTGAATGCGCTCCATAAATATAATAGGATATTCGACACGAAATCGCCTTTAAATTCTCGGTAAACGCACCGTAACGAGCTTTTAAAGTCATACGTAATCGAACCATTGAATTGAATGGGTACGGTAGAAGTTGAGACAAGCATACCGGTTATGCTTTCAATGATCGTTAAATTACATTTGTG
>NW_025935925.1:0-380 GCF_000764305.2 Hyalella azteca | reverse complement strand
GTCAGCTTAAATTACTGCTTGAGTGTAACAATTTTGAATTAGACTTCACGATTTCAGAGATGTTGCCATAAATGCCTATTTAATTGAAGCTACCACGATCCATTTATTAGACTGTTTCCAGTCTTGTTCTATCTTGAGATGCGATGAATCATTGCAATACCTAATGTTAATTTTCAACTATGCCCCACACATTGCAGCTAAAACTTTTTTTCAGCTGGTGTAAGGAATGACACTCATTTTACCTAAATCTAAAAAAATAGACGCGATGATACGGGAGCGCAGCCTTACACCACAAATTTAGCTCGTAAACAAGCCCTGGCGCCAACGCCTACCCTATAATGCAATAACTAAACTCAGCTCACACCCAAGAAGCTGTAGGT
>NW_025935924.1:0-462 GCF_000764305.2 Hyalella azteca | reverse complement strand
CGAACCCGGTGGAAGTCTAGTAGCTACTTCAAACTATCGCCAGTCATGAAAAGATCCGGTCAAATGACACGAGTTTGGATCTATGAATAAGGCACGAAAAGGAAAAGAATCGGCGACAGGCCACATCAGGCCTACACTTCAGCGCCGACATCACTATGTTATGTTATGGGTTGTCTTCACAGGTGAATAATTACATCGCATTCATGGAAACATGAGTTAAACAAGAACTTGAAATCTTGAAAGATTGGAATTTGGGTGTAAACTAGAGTGAATTAAAGTGTATGTAAGGAGCACGAGAGGGGCAAGCAGTAACCAAGCATTAGGTCTTCACGAGTTCACAGCACAAGCCACCAGTATAAAGTAGACCGGCTGGTGACGGACACCGCGGAACTCGGCTCCTAAACCCCGGAACATCTTAATATGAAATTACATGCTACAGATTTGCTTTGTGGCGAAAGGGTC
>NW_025935923.1:0-4605 GCF_000764305.2 Hyalella azteca | reverse complement strand
CTCAGCCATTGTGTCCACTGACTTTTCAAAAGCAAAAATAAGTGGTCTGACCTCCATACCAAGAGGTCCAAAACTACACAAGCTCTCAGGCCCAACGGTCATCCTTGCGGTTGTCCTGTGGCTTTAAGTCTACCCTGCGTGGACATCCCGAAAAGAAGAAGAAGCTGAAGTGTCGGACCGGTTCGAGTCACCGACATGTGAAACAGCCTCCCTGATAGCATTGTTGACGCTCCGAATATGAACGCCTTCAAGAACAGACTAGACGAAGCAATGCAGGAGCATATGTTCAATCTTAAAATGCCTAGCAAACTACGGACCAGGCAATAAGTCCAGCAGCTATCTCAATCAATCGTCAGCTATGGAAAGATCGGATTCCAAAGACCGGATCCCCTGTGAATCAAGTCACGAAAAGTTCAAGAATCGGCAACAGGCCATGGGCCTATTTCTTCAACGCCGACACTTCTATTCTAATAGAATTTCTGCTATTTTGAGCTAGGCAATCTGGTATTCTCGCCAAGAAAACACCTGGCAACACTGATATGAAGGACCAAACTGCTCAAAAAACTGTTCGCAATAGCTTCTTCATGGTGATGCGGTTACTCCAATGACTTGCTGGAAAATCTTCCGTGTGAACTTTCTAGAATACGTGTGCATGCTCTGGGAGAAACAGTGGCGGTCGCGGTATTGCTTACATCCTTGCGTCAGTTGCGTGTGGGACGAAGAGCTAATGTTGGTGGCCTTAGGTGCAGCGAACAGCAGGCTGGACAATGTCGGTTGTGGCGTTCTTGTTCACAGACTTCTTCATGATATTTTAAATCTGCCAGCTTATCTTCTGCTCTTCTCTGTGTGAGAGGTAACACGCACCAACATTTGTTCCTGGACCGGAAAAGGATGTGAGGGTAATAAAGCGCTGAGTCTTAGTAAATTTTGTAGAGCAATTCGGATTCTGAGATGATTGACTTATCTACCTAGCTTGTTACCCTAAATTATTTTAATTTTTTATGGGCTACACTACAGACAGGTTCAAAATTGTCTACTTATTTTTACAATATTGAACAATTGAAGGCAAGTTATTAGATTTTACCATTTTTAATATATAGTCTCAATGCACCATTAATGCCTGAAGCTGAAGGCCCTGAACAGTGAACATCCCATTGGCATTAGCTATTTATTGATAAAATTGGCCTTCATGATTCATATAGTGAATTAGGAGTAGCCGAGTAGCCGCCGGAGTAGGTAATTATTAATGTCAGTAGTCACTATTCAGTGAGTACTCACTAGTCACTACAAGGGTAGGGACNTTAGCATTTGGAGTGAACTTGTTTGGCTGTTGTATTGTGGCAATCATTAATTGATTGTAAGATGTAATTTTTTATTAGGTATTTGTTTTGTGGTTAGAAGTTACCATCATGTTGGTGATATAAGTGAGTGAGGATGAGATTGGGCAAGCCTTTTGGATTATAGGGTAACAAAAGGCTTTGTTAGTTTGTTTTTGAAGGTGTTTCTTTGTGGTGTTAAGATAAAGCTCCAGTCTCCAGAAGGATATTTTAGTATGAGTAAGATCTTGCTTTTGTTTTTTTTTCCTGCGACCTGCAGTTATTTTGTGGTGGGCATAGTGTCTAAAGTTAGTCAAAAAACTTTTGGGCAGCTCTTGATCATTGGAAGTTGTACTTGATTTTTACTTGATGATGGTAATGGCATTGATGGTTTTGTTAAAGGACTTCTCTGATTTTCTATCAGATAAGTCCCTTTCTCTAATGGCCTTTGTGCATGACACTGATGTAGTGGTCGAATTGGGCATGGTAATCTATCCAATGGGCAATTTTGAAGCCATTATGAGTTGGTCTACTTATGTAGTGAGTTTTGCTGTGCTGTCAGACTTGGGATTGGCAGAACAGAGGTTACATTGGCATTAAGTGGGTTGATGATTGAATTAGAAGCAGGGCTTTGAGTGTATATATATATTTTTATTATTCCTTTAAGCAGGTTTCATTGAAGACCAGAGAATTCGTTTTATTGACAATTTCAATTTTTTTACTATTATTTTCAATAGATCAAGCAACATTTGTCGTTTGCACTGGTAGGTAAATCAAAAATCAGAGTAGCAATGGACAATTTTATTTCTTCAACAATGTTTGGAATGTTTCTATCATTCATTATCAAGTTAAAAGGTGCATTGAGTGATGGAATTTGGGTAAACATAAGTACAAAATCAAGTAAATAGGATACCATCAAACGGGGTAATGAGGGACGGGTGGGGTAATAAGAGGCAGTCCTCCACCATTTCGTAGAAATGTTATTGCAGCTAAACCAATTAAAATCAGGGTTGGCGATTTTTTTTGATTTTTTAAAAAAAATCAAAAAAATCAAAAATCGATGATTTTTTCATGATTTTTTTTTATTTATTTGATTCTTTGATTTTTTCAGTTTTTTTGTCTTTCTGAAGTGTTATTTTTTATGTTGCAATTAGCCTACTAACAATAACAGTATATGGATCATAATGGATGGCTAAAATGGGCACTTATTGCCTTCAATAATGGCCAACAGGCCAAGGTGGTGTTTACCACTTAGGGATTTTTGGGAAAACAATTATTGATAAGTCTATTCATTAGCTTTGTAAAGTTTGTATGGAGCAAGGTAATGGGCAAAATATTGACCATTTAACTGGCTTCAATATACAAAAACACTTCAGGAATGCAGATCTTCTAAACATTGAAGAGTCACATAGGTAGCTGATAGCACAGTGCACAGCACTATCAATAGGTCTACTAGTTTTATGTCCTATAAATCTACCAGATTCTACCCTCTATACACACCAACTAGTAGTGACTGATTGACTGACTGCACTGTTCCCATTTAATTCAGAATAATAAACCAGTACTAAACATAAACTGAATGATAACCAAACAAACCTCATATGTCTTGAAATGAGGCTCAAGTTATGAGAAAATCTAACACTGTTTGAAATAAACATGTGCATCAAATATTTTATATCCATTCACTGCATTTAATTATTTTATATATAGTCTTATAATTGTTTTGTTTCTAGTTTTAAATTCACATATTTAAAGATTGAATTTAAATATTTCAATTAGAATACTCATATTAGGGTGGAAAATCTTTCTAATTGCCTAAAAGGTCAATACAATATCAAATTCTCAATATACAGGGTGGGGCAGAACCGATTGAGCAGTTTTGAGGTAAAATGAAAGAGTAATGGAGGTACATAAAGAAGAAACTTTATTTGTGTGGTTCCAGCAGGAAGGGGCTACAGCTCACACAGCCCGAATGTCACTCAATGTTTTGAAACGCATGTTCTCAGACTCTGAGGGGTGATTTACAGTGGCCTGCAAGGTCACCTGATTTGAGCATTTTCGATTTCTTTCTTTGGGGACATCTAAAAAAAGGGTGTTCAGAAGTTGCCCTTACACCCTACCACAGCTAAGGAACGGATTATTGCAGCAGAGGTTATGGCCATACCTCGCCATATGTGTGAACGTGCAGTAGAAAAACTTACGAGAATGACTCCAACAGTGTGATGCAGCTAACAAACACCATCTTCCTGATATTGTTTTCAAAACATAAGCATTTTAAATGGTATGTTATGCTAATCTTGAGGAAAATAAACTATCTTCTTTATGTACCTGCATTACTCTTATTTCGCCTCAAAACTGTTCAATCAGTTCTGCCCCACCCTGTATAAGCTAGGTAACACATTTAAATTGTATATTGTAATCAATATATAACAAATAGTCAACTAGTTAAAGTCTACTTATAGCCTTATAAGATTTAGCTATGCTGCTAGCTACGTACAATGTATTGCACATGATGCCTCCGTACCAAAAACATTCAATTTATTGGAACCTAATACACACTAAAAGCAACAAGTTTATATACCAATTTGTCATTCATAGTACATTTATACTAAACCACGAATAACAATACCTACCTCAATATAAATTAAAGACTGCCACTCAATATATTGAAATAAATGAAAAAATCAAAAAAATCGAAAAAATAAAAAAAAATCATGATTTTTTTATAAAAAAATCAAGTGATTTAATCACATGATTTAATCATTGCCAACCCTGATTAAAATATTGCCAAACAAAAAGTTTGTGGCAAAAACAAACAAATTGTGGCATGAAGTTCAACGTTTTTCCTATCTATGTAGCATAAAGCAAGTTAAGAAATCATATTCATACTACCTCTAAAAAATTCTTGAAAAGAAAGTGTGAAAAGTGAGATTTTGGAAAAGTACCTCTGCTGAAGTCTAGCAAAAAAATATTCACCTTATTAAAAAATTTTACTTACTTAAAAGTTGCACACAGGTGTTGGCTTAGAAATTGATCAACAGAATTAGTGTATCTCATTCCAGAAAAAAATGGCAGCCATTTCCGCATGACGGTGTAATAAGGGACACCACCTCAGGGTAATAAGGTAGGTACACCCTTACAAACACATTTACAGTAGAGCCTTGGTTAGCAAAGGCTTCAGTTAACAAGAAAATCAATTAACAACAAAGAATTTTGATTAGATCAGTGAAAAATTTTCACTTGACAAAAAATTAATGCATTTTCAGTCACAGCCAAACTGTGCATAGAA
>NW_025935922.1:0-23984 GCF_000764305.2 Hyalella azteca | reverse complement strand
ATAGCCCTGCCAATTAGCTATAAAATGAGACTAAACTTGTTTATGAAATGTTTCATCATGAGAAGTTATTAACTGTTATTTAAAACTAATCGTTCAAATCTGTCCCGAGTAGCTCCGGTTGACGGTATGAAATTTTGTGGCTCTAATGTTCTGTATTTTTGTTTGATTGTAAAAATTGCAGTTTGCACTTTGCAAACATGTCATTTCATAATATTTTCAACTTCCACAATCTGTATTACTTTAATGCTCCTGCCAAAGTATCCTGCAGAATATAATAATAAGTCAACCCAAAATGTTTCCTTGAAGATTGTGCAGTTGCTGTTACATCAGAGTGGTCAGACTGCATTAAATCATGTCATTCGCGTATATTTAGTTGCCACTTAAGTGAAGATAAATTTTAGTGATGCTGTATGATCAGACTGTTTTTAGGGTTAAATTAGATATTTGGGTTAACACATGCACTCAACTCTGTAAATAAGCTTATGGGTCATAAATGGCTTTTCATGGATGAGTTGGAATTCACGGCTTGAAGAAATGGAATCATGGCTGGCAAATCCATAAAACTATTGCTCAAAAAATCCAGTCGCGGCTTGCCAAGTAGATATGCTCCATGCCTGGGAGTCTGGGACCATGGTATTGATTAATTCTTCTAAAATTCATTTTATTTATTCCAATCTAGCAAATTTTATTACATTTTCCTGATTTTGCTCTATTTATTGTGTTTTGATACATCCTGGTCTAATCCTCATGTACTGCCTTTACTGTGTAAGTATATAATACTTTGATGCCAAACATAAAATCAGGGGGAAATATCCTTAAATTACTGTTGAAAACAATTGTTTCTCAGTCAATTTCTTATTTTACAAGTAAAAATAATTTATGTTCCTTATTTTTTACAGATGAAATTTGGGAAAGGCTATTGGAACTGGCAAAATTGGTCAGATTAACCGGCATTTTTATCCAATTTATGGGTGGCTTCTGCCCACTTTTTTTCTTATGTAGTTTTTGTTGTTGAAGCCACGTTTGAGGCAAATGAGCTAAAAACGCCTATTAATGTCAAAATATGGTCTATTTTGTACGAGCAACCCACGGGAGCACAGCTGGTAGTGAAACACAATAAGTAGCACGGCACGTATACTGACAACGCGGATAGAGCTAGACCTGGATAACTTGGTCTGATGCCGGTAAAACAGATACTAAACGCGACGTATTGCTATAGTATACATCGGCTTCCGAAGGCACGTTAAGGTTCGGACGAGAGTTGTGCACATCAACTCTACACATATTTGACCTGTTATTATGAGCCTTTTACACTTTCTTTAAAGTAAAATAAGAGAAACAACAGATTTTTGCCCATTGTTTTCAAAAACACATGTGAAATGAATGTTTTTGCACACAATCATTGGAAATGTATCCAGTATTTGCTTGCCAAACTGCAAGTAGATTAATAAAGCCAAGAATTGATGGAATTTCAAGCTGTAAATGCCTTTTTCCAGGTTTTAAAAAGCCATCTTGGGCTGCAAACTTGGGCTATGCACACATATTATGCCAAATTTTTAATTTTATCACTGAAATAGCAATACAAACATTTTTCTTCATTTTAGAGGCCATTGAGCATGTGATGACTTGTCCAAGGTGTATCATAATGCAATAAAATGGATCTGGCGGGTCAGCAAATCATGGTCATGGGACTAGATGTGACCTTAGTGACCTGAAAAACTATCAATCCTCTCTAACCTAGTTCCCAGTACCAGGATGGGCAATAAACAGCCATGGCTTGTTGTGCAATGCAAAAAATGATGAATCACTCCATGCCTTTGTCAAATCACCTTTTTGCCATTTATAAGATAAATATTGTTTAGTTGTGCCCTAATTTACTACACCATGTCATGTTGCCTCCTTACACACCACCTTTTTTGTGCCACCAAAAAGAATAGAAGAGGCCACCTCCTTTAATTTCAGCTGAGCTGAAAAGCAAATTTGGAATTCAAAGCATAACTTCTCTGTAAAATAATTTATTGTTATAATTCTAAAAACATCAATAACCACTGTAAATAGCTACAACTTGATATATTTTCAATTGTTTCTATACTAAATTCCAATAACAACAGCCTTGCCTCAGTTCTGACACAGAATTAGTATGTTCATGAATGTATACAAGTATAAATGAATATTATTTCATCAATATTGAATACATTATGTGTCATGGGCTATTATACAAATACATATATTCTAAAATAACCAATAGGAGTAGCTTGATGATTAGATGATTAGGTTCTAATAACTAATGTGATGATGAAGATGAAATAGAGTTCAGATATTTCAACACCTATGATGTAGCACCTCAATTTAGCACTGTACATAACTGGTATTTCTATGTTAGTATTGGTTGGCAGAATTTGTTTCTTTATCAGGTTTAATGTTGTTAACAAATTAAAAATGTCCATAAGTACTCCAATTTGCTATATACCAGTGCAAACAAAAAGTATAGTTTCAGATATTTCTAGGTGTATTCAAAAATATTGTTAGCAATCCTTTGGACCAAAAATATGGCTTTGATGTATATGATGTGAAATTTCATGTATATATCAAGACAGTTTCTATTCCTATTATATATGCTGCATTCAAATGCAGCCAGTTGTCTGCATCAAATATTTCTGGTATTTCTGATAAAATATCATGCATTAAGCAATCCATTGTGTGCTTAAGTTTACTTGGGACAAATGAGTTTTGTTGCAAATGTTGAAATTGAAGCCTACTTATGAGACTTGATTGCACTGTACGATTTCCTGTATCCCTCCAGTGTAACTACTATTGCTGCTAACAATATAGAAAACTTAACAGTATTGAAAACTTCAACCTCAGTGATTTATAACTAGCATCACATTTATGATGGTGCCCATTACCAAGAATTGCCGTGTTGTGCTGCACCAACTCTCTGATGCTGCAGTCAGGAAGGGCAGATGCCCAGAGCAGAGCCTCACTCCAGCGTCTCCTGGTGGCAGCAAAGTAAAGTCTGAAGGTAGGCCAGATTCTATGTGCTTAACTTGTCAATTGTTACTATCCAGAGGAGGAACTGATGTTATGTCTGTTTATCTGATTTAGTTCTTATATGTATCTATTGCTTGTGAGTTTCAATATAAGATTTGATAACATTGTGTGGGAATATTTCTTCTCATAAGTCTCACTCATCTGAGGTGGCATATCACTCATCTCACTCATTGTTGGTGGTCAGCCCCATCTAACTTTTGTGTCTAATACTCAAATGAATCAATAATTTGGTGAACATTATATTTACTGTGACATGTATTGCTCCATAGTCCAGTGTTACCAGTACATTAATGTACTTATTTTCCAGCCTTGGAAAAGGTTGACCCTCCACCAGCCCTTGAAGTTTCCACCATCTCCATCAAAGAGGAGCCAGTGAATGAAACTGAAGAAGTATCCATAAAAGAGGAGCAGGAGGATGAAACTGAAGAAGTATCCATCAAAGAGGAACCATTCTTATATGGAAGTGAGGTATTTGCTAAAATGCAAATGTTTAGCAAAATATTTGAAGTGCCTGCACAGATTTCCTGATGAAAATTGGCAGAATGCTATTTCTGTAATCAAGTATTCAAATTAGGCATCAGGAGACGCATCATAACCCAGTATTTAGTCTGAAACATAAAGAAATAATAATTATGTATGAAGCTCCCTCATCTTGATTCAATAATTGCTTGAAGTTATGGAAAATTTTATTTGTAATTACTTATGGTTCATTAAATACCTTATTTTAAATCTAAATTCGCAATTCTTTTCCTGTATTTTCTATTTGAATAAAAACAAAATGTGATGGCCTTGTTGGCAGGAACCAAGTCAAACTGTCAAAATTTTTTTATTATATACTTCTTTGCTTGTCCATGAATGAATAAGAATAAAGAAGATAATTGCTCAGGATAATATTGGATAACATTCATGTCAATTGAAATGAGTTTTATACCCAAGTGATGTAATGTCAATACAATACAAATAAAGCTTTCCTTCAAAATTTATGAATGCCAATTTTATTCAACAAAACTTACTAAAAATGTGCACTTGCTACTGATATTTCTACTTATTTTATATGTCCATTTTAATTTGAAAAAGGCATTTGAAAAGAGGCATTTGCATTATGAAGCAGCGATATGAGAAGTCATTTCATTGCCTGCAATTTGTGATGCTACCATATTCATGTACTGTTAAGTTAGGAACTTGCAGGGAAGTCTATGAGTAGTTGTATATTATATCATTCTTCATAAAGTACGCACATGACTGCAGCCACATCAATATTGTCCTCCACATCCCCCCAGGCTTCTTCAACTGCACATCTCAGCCCTGCACCTGCACTCTCCTCTTGTGTGCCGTGCAAGACAGAAGCTCAAGTTGAGGCTCATGACGCCCACCCAAACTCCTCACAGAACATTTCGGCTCTATTGTCAAATCAGGTAAATATTGTTAATTCAGCTGTTCATAATTTACACTAGCAATGAATTTTTGAGAGAACTTCCCAAATCTTCCAAATTCCTAATATTTTGCTCTATTTTCCAGATTTAAGTATAAAATAGTCAACCAAATAAATACTTGTAGTGAAACCAGTACATTTTCCTCATACATTTTTATTTCTGCACGTGAAATTTGATTATTTATGATCTTCAAAAAACAGATGGCAATACCTTTGATTTCCCCTAAAGTAGGATCAAATCCTTGAACAAGACCTCTAATTTATGCTGTGTAGGGAGATGAGGAAATGTGCTTGAATCTGTTACATTCAATGCAACATTGTCACTCTCTTGAATCTGGAAACACGTTTATGGAAATATTTACAAGGTAATTACATTTTTCTCATCTTTTTGGTGTTCATTATTATCAACACAACACAACTTGGGACAAGGATGGATTATTTGGGCTGCCAACAGTAGTTCTTTCATCTTGAAGTTGTCCATGGTCTGCTTGTGATAATATTATATATCCATATTATATACCTATAGCAGAGTAAGTCCTACTTTATGTCTTTATGTGGCCCTGAACTACCATCAACAAGGACACAATAATTGTGGATTAATATTGAGCATTAGAACAGCAAAATAGAATTTTTAAATTCAAAAGATATATTCATCTCAGTAATTCTGGAAATATTAATTCATAATATAAAATGTGGCGCTGTTGTTGTGGCCAGCTGAGGCATCACTGGCCCTGCCAAGGCTGCAGCCACTGCTGGATCTCTCCGAAGAGATAACAGTAGCTGCATGCATTGATGTTGTTGATTCTGCTTTTCAAGCTGTTTGGGAGAATGCTTAGACCAGTACGAAGTTGTGACAGCATCTGACTTGTATATCTGGGGACTGATTGTTCTGAGATCCGGATTGGGCAGGCATAGTGAATTATTGGAAGACAGATGGCTTTGCAGGTTTGTTGTTGGTTTATTCCTAGTCATGTACATATGATGTTCGTGGGAGGGCTTCTAGTACGATATTAAATTAAGTAACTTTTCTGTTGTGGTTTTATGGTGGGCAGGAAAAGTGAACAGTCGAGCAGTCAATCAAAGGTTAGGCTGAGGAGTTTTAGGTAGTGTTCGAGTGGAAGCAGTTGGTTATTAATTTTTATTTGAGGATGGTAGAGGTACTGGGTCATGTGAGGTGTTACGAGGGTGACTGTTATTTGATTATTGAGATTTCCAGGTGTGATGATGCTGAGTAATCCAGATCAGACTGGGTAAAAATTTCCAAATGGCTAAAATATTTGTCACAATTTTTAATGTTTGTTTTAACAAATAAGGGATTTCAATGAAATCAAAGTTGAAGTCAACAGTTTAATTTGTCTCTTATTATTATGTGAGATTTTTTAGACCCCTATTTTTATCATAAGCATGGCAAAGGTGGGTCTGCACCGGCATCAGGAGAGGCTGCTGGTGGCGCTGACGGTTCTGGAGCATCCAGCTCAAAGCAACACATCAGGCTTGGGTGTTCCCAGCGTGGATTGGTGCCTGCAGGTGGAGGCCAACTGCAGCAGTGCATTGATGTAGAACATCCTGCTTCAGGACCCGCCCACTGCTCTAAATACACCTCTAGTTCAGGGAGTGGACTACTGCAGCACATTAATGCTGAGCACTTGTCCAAACATTCAACAGAAAAGCCTTTTCTATGCTCAGAGTGTGATTATGCTTGCACCACAAAAAGGGGTTTGAAAAGTCACTTTCTACACAAACATTCAACAGAAAAACCTTTCAAGTGTTCAAAGTGTGATTATGCTTGTGTCACAAAATATGTCTTGAAATATCATTTCCTTTCCATGCATTCAACAGAAAAACCTTTTCTATGCTCAGAGTGTGATTGTGCTTGCACCACAAAAGGGAAGTTGAAAAGTCACTTTCTACAAAAACATTCAACAGAAAAACCTTTCCGGTGTTCCAAGTGTGATTATGCTAGCACCAGAAAAGGGAACTTGAAAAATCATATTCTTTATCATTGGAATATCAGCATCCATTTTTCTTAAAGACTTCATGAGGGGCTGGAAGCCGTCAGTGTTGTGATAGTGGCAGTCATGCTCCTGGGGGTAAATGTGTTGCAGTTACCCCCAGGTTTACTGACTGATGGTTACTAACTTTGCTGCTGGTTTTCTGATACCAGAATACACTCTTGTATTGTTATGCAATTGATTGACTTTACCAGTAATTCAGTGACTGTGCAAAACTTGCAATATCTTTGGCTTATTGAATTTCGTCATTTGTTTGTGTCAACATTGGTTTTAAATTCTTGTGGGCAGATTTAACTGAATAAGATTTGTTGATAATAAACTAGCCATTAACTCAAATCTGAGTTCATGAAGTAGCCGTAAAAACATAGAATTTAAGATTAGTGATTTTATATTTTTAAATGTCTTATTTCCAGAAATGTTTTTGTTCATGAATTGGTATCAACTTATTCCTAATTTTCTACTCAAGGACTGAATCCTTTGTTTTGGTTCCTTACAAAAAATATTTTGAAACAAAATTATGTGTGCTGAAAATACTGGTACACGCCTTATTGTATACTGATAAGAATACCTGCCTTATAATACTGGGTATTTGAGGCGTGCTTGCCTGGTATTCCTAAGCTCTTTTTAGTGCATTTTCTCATTTATGGATAAAATGCACTATTGTGCTTGCCATGTCCATCTGTCTGTCCGTCCGTCTGTCCGTTTGTCCGTGACCAAGTTTTCGTCGATGAGAAAATACGCTCTCTGTCACTCACTGCAGTGAGTACTGAGTTATATTTTTTTATATTGCATATCCTAATTTTGCTGCTTAACACTTTGACTCCAGTTGCTTTATCTTGTACTATTATTTCATTTTTGGTACTGTTTTTAAACAGGGTTGCCAGACGGTAATTTTTTCCGGACAAATTCCGTGATTTTGTTTTTCTCAATTGCATTGCCCGGCTAAAATTTATGATAGGAGTACTTCCTAATTAAATTTTAAATACTGCAAAAAGAAAATAAATGGAATTTTTATAGCAGAACCTACAAATAAACTAGTATATATTGAGTTATTGGCCTTTTTTGTTCTCGGATTTGGCCGATTTTAGGCAACCTGAATTATGTACCACTACATCCTGGATAAATGCATTTCGTGGTATGCATATGTACCACTTCGGAGTCAATGTGTTAAGAACTGAATTCTTTGTTTCTGTTCCTTACAATTGAAAGAAAATATTGTAAACTGGTAATACTGATACATGCTTTATTGTAGGCTGATAATAATAGACGCCTTAAAATACTGAGTATTTTAAGGCGTGCTTGCCTGGTGTTTTTAACCCCTTTACGTTATTATTGCAGGCATTACATTTTCACTCTATTGTTAATTTGACATTTATTATTGTAACAGCTTCAGCAAACCAAGAATCCATCCATGTTCCTCAGAAATATTCAACTTCTTAGCTATTCCATGTTTCCTTTCAATGCTCGAGTTTCCTCTTGAAATGTCTTACTCAGTTATTACTAATTTATAGACAATTCAAGCAGTGCCAGAATTATATCAATTGATCCTTTGTAATAAACTATGTGTCCTTTGTTCTTACTTTGATCATTAAAAATCAGAAAACAGCAATTTTAATTTCCCATTAAATTAGGTGTTGCAGGTCAGAAGTCCTGCCAAGGAATAAATATTCTCTATTTCTGATGAATATCCTGTGATAAATTTGTAGGATTCCACTGTGTATGAAAATGTGTAGTCCTGCCAAGGAATAAATATTCTCTATTTCTGATGAATATCCTGTGATAAATTTGTAGGATTCCACTGTGTAAGAAAATGTGCTATAAAAGTAATTTCACGATTACACGCGAAAAATGTATGAGCGTTTAACAGGTTAGAGAAATAAAGATTTAAAGATGAGGCAATCTTATTCCTATTACTTGTCAATTATAATTGCTGAAGGTGGAAGCCATTCTAGTGAACGTGTGAGAAATTTTGATGTCGACTGAAATGCTTTACATCATCACTCTTCAGGAATGAACTTCAGGATGGGAGTGGCCGCTCGACAGGTGATGGCGTGTTGCCACTTGACAGGCGACGGAGAGTTGCTGCTTGACCATTGAGGGAGAGCTGCCGCTTGACAAGTAACGGAGAGTTGTCACTAGACAGGTGGAAGAGAGGTGCCGCTTGACAAATAAGGGAGAGTTATCGCTTGGCAGGTGACGGAGAGTTGCCGCTTGACAGGTGAGGGAGAGGCGGCGCATCAGCGTGTCCGGGGACAAGGAAGTCTCGAACTCATCATAAGGTCATAAGGAGAGTTGCCGCTTACAGGTCGCGGCGAAAGTGGACACGCGGCGATGTCTGTAGGGCGCGGAGCATCAGCAGCTTTTGCGCCTTCGTCAGGACCGCGGGCTGAAGGCTGCTGCAGGCGCCGCAGAAATTGACCCGCTTTAGCCAAAACATTTCAGACTATTAATATAAAATAGTTTTAAAAAATCCCTTGACAACGAGTGTCAATAAACACGGTGTTTTGATCATCAGTGTTCACATTTTGACTTGAAATAGTTAAAAGTTCCAATTTTGATCGCTATATTTACAAGACAAAATTTTTTGCTGTTGCCCTTAGGAATAATTCTTGACAGTCATGGCTAATGTGGTCACGTGCTCGTCATATAAAGGTGTATAGAGTTTAATTCAGCGTAATAAAACGTGATGAAATTAGTGCAGATTGGCATTAGAACATTTAATAATCATGATGCACACGCCACATTATAGGTACGAGCATCAAAATTTATTGGGTAAAACTGTTCATAACTGGCCGCCTGGGAAACAGTGTATTAGACATTTCACTAAGTGTTTATCCAGATCCCAACAATGAAAAGTCAACCTAGCCATCACGTCGACCATCAACGACGAATTCGTCAGTTCACACAACATTGGATGGTAAAACGACATACAGAACGCCTGGTAGAACACGTGTGCAACACACCTCAGCGTTCACACTAGACGACTTAACACGGTTTTCGAGGCTGCAATTATTCTCACATGAATTATTTTACTAGTCCATTCACACATTGCAAGTTTTATTTGTTGTTCAATTTTGTTGATTTTCACAATAATCGCAATTGATTTCCGCACTTGCGTACGCATGTTCCGGAATAGTTGTTTTCAGTGGAAGCTGTGTTGTGATTGCGGGTCGAGTTCTGTTCTAACCGTTGAGGCAAGGGGTTCCTTGTGCTGAGCTCCCGTGACAGTAGCCGGCTTCGGCCGGCTGCTACGTCATCTTTCTAGAACTATCTTTCTTGAACTTTGAAAATGCCGTGCTGTCCTGCTCCGAGGCGTTGAGCCGGCAGATGCCAGGCTACGACCAGCTAAAGTGAAGTTTAACTTCTGAACACCTATAAATGCTCCCGACATCTACTGCCAAATTTCGTTACAAAGATTTTAAGATGCCTCCATGTGTGGTTAGTGCCCCCGGGTTCGTGGTTAGTGCCCCCAGGTGAGTGGTTAGCATAGTGGAATTCTATGAAGCGTGAAGAGAGGTACTTATGGCGGTTCACCACCGTGTAGCGGTCTTAACCCTTCGCAAGGCCCCATGCCCTTGGCCCTTGGGCCCCTCTTGCAAGTTGCAATGGTCTAAACTAAACGGTTCGACCCCATGGTCTCATCACAACTCCCTCTAGAAATATGTGGAGTTTCGAAATTGATATAAATAAATTATTAAATATTTGAACTGGGAAATTTCTTAGTATGTTGGTTCCAGAATGATATCAATGACGTAAAAAATGACAATGACATGGGTTAAGCCGCAGTCATGTTTCCAGCTCTGCTCAGTCCTTTCACTTTTACCTCGTAACTCATGATGTTAGAACTTCGATGTTCAAATGTTGACACTACTGTCAAGTGTCAATATCACAATCAAAATTATTTCCCAAATGGAAATATGTTACAATATCACAATCAAATATTTATTCACAAATAACCATCGATCGCAATGCAAAACCGCTTCCATCTTCACTGCTGTGGCTTTGTTTACATGTGGCTGGTTGGGCGGGCCTGTGGTGACGTCACACCACAACACAGGAACAATTAGAACACGTGGTACATTGACTGTAACATCAAACAATGCAATATTTTGCTGCACCACAAATAAATAAATGTAAATAATTAGTAATGGAAAATATGTTGCTGGAATATTTTGAGAGACTGTGCCTAAGCAGAATACTAATTACTATATTATTATTATTATAGTAAACATACTAAACAATAAAGTAGTTAATTTGATTGCCACTGCTGGCGCTGGCATCTGAATGCGGGCGCGCCATCTTTGTTTAGAATTCAAACAATTCAATGTCTTACTGCACCACAAGTTAATATATTTAAATAATTAGTAATGGAAAATATGTTGCTGGAACACTTTAAGAGACCGGACCTAAACAGAATACAATATTATTATATTATTAGTCAACATACTAAACAATAAAGTATTTCATTTGATTGCTGCTGCTGGCACTGGCAATGTGAATGTGAACCTTCTATGGGTAATTTTAATTCAACATGGAATTATGGAGATACAACTTCTATGATCAATTTGAATCATAAACACTTACCTAATGCAAGAAATTAGCAATTAATAATTCAAGGTTATTTTGAAAGTTTTGTACCAACGGAAGACTACATTAAATGCGTATTGGCAACTTGGGCTATCCCTTGGTAAAAATGCACTGCAACTGCAATCAGCTGTGACAGAAGCTGCCAGAAGCGCGATTCATTGGTCATTTTTTATTTGAAATCGGTTTCAGTTCTTTGGACTAGGAGCATAAATTTTAGCCTAACACCTTTTAAATATTTACGTTTCTGCATGGATTTTAATGCTGTTAACATTGAAATACTTGAAAGTATCTCTGATGCAAGAAATACTGGCTAAATAAATTTTAATTTAGAAATGAACGTCAACTGAAATTACTTTTGTTGCAAGTTATTTTGGTTTTTGTGAACAGAGTCTTGCATCCAGTCTCTTTTGATGAAAATAAAATTGTTTAAGCAAGTATTTCTCACATCAGAGATAATTCAAAGTTTTTAATGGTAACAGCATTATAATCCATGCAGTAATGTAAATTTTTTATATACATATTAAAAATGTAGGCTCTTTAGGACTTGTATAATATGGGATAGGATTTCAAATCTATGCATGCATTCAAATTCAAATAAGGCCCACCCACGCCCAGTGCAGCTATCAGCTGAGCTGACAGTGATACCGCCCCTTTCTTCAGAAGTAAATAAGCTTTTGCCAGGGAAGGTGTGTTGTGCAGTGGGGAGCTCGGTCCGTAAAGAAGCGTGATCGGTTCAAAATGTCATAAGACCAGGTTCTTTTAAATAAATTATAGAATTGCACCATGGTGGTTAGTGCCCCCAGGTGAGTGGTTAGTGCCCCCAGGTGAGTGGTTAGTGCCCCCAGGTGAGTGGTTAGTGCCCCCAGGTGAGTGGTTAGTGCCCCCAGGTGAGTGGTTAGCACCCCCAGGTGAGTGGTTAGCGCCCCCAGGTGAGTGGTTAGTGCCCCCAGGAACCTCCTCCCGGAGTGGGACTCTCTGCCCTGGAGTGGGGCTCTCTGCCCTGGTGTGGGACTCTCGCTGCCATGGAGTGGGGCTCTCTGCTCTGGTGTGGGACTCTCTGCCCTGGAGTGGGCCTCTCTGCCCTCAGCCTCAGCATGGTGGAATTCTAGGTGGGTTGTAAATGACCAATGGAACGGCCATTGCTTAGCCAATCACAGTCTGGCTAACTTGACATCATGATCCCACAACCAGTCCCAACCTGGATAGTATGAGATCATGATCCTATCAGCCAATCACAGTCTTAAGAGGATGATATCATGATCCTTTCAACCAATCACAGTGTAGAAAGAATGACCTCTTAACCAATCACAGATGGGAGATGACATGACTCCGCCCACTCACAGATGGGCGATGACATGACTCTGCCCACAAGTACCTTTGAGCACTATATGTTAGAATTCCACNTTTACCTCAATAAAGATAAGTACGAAGTACCAGCAATGATTTTGTCATTATATGTTTTTAACTTAAAATTGACCCATCAGTATGGTATATAAAGGAAGTTCAAAAATACTACATTTACTAGCTTTGAAAAATTCCTGAAAAAATGGTGAAAAACGATATTTTGAAAAGTTATTTCTGCTAAGGTCTGTAGTAAAAAAAATATTTGCCGTATTAAAAAATTTTGCTTAGAAAAAAGTGGCAGACAAGTGTCAGCATGAAAACTGTATTTGAGGAATTTACATACATCAATAAAAAATAATGGCAGCCATTTCTGCACGGCGGGGCTACTCGGGACACCCCCCAGGGCTATTTGGGACACCCCAAAAACGCAATCACAGCATAACCTTGGTTAGCAAAGGCTCCAGTAAATAAGAATTCTCATTTCATAGCTATAATTGTGCACCGGGCAACATAGAATGAAAAATAAATTACCTAAACTATGATCTATTTCTTCAAAAATATGATACTTGTCTCTAAATTATCCCTTTATTTTTCAGGTTTTTATGATCTTTTTCTCTTATAGAAAATTCACTTGAGCCTATTAAAATGGTAAGACATTATAAGCCCACAGGGAAACTCGTACAAAGGAAATCGTATAAAACTGCTGATACCAAGCTGGCAGTGGACAGTGTCATTGTTGATGGCATGTCCATTAGAAATGTAGCGCAAATGCATAATGTGCCTTGAAATACGCTGCATAGATACATCAGACAATGCCAGACATCTCTAAGACATCGCAGGACAAGGACATCTCTAAAATCATCATTAATGAAGATGATTTTATCCTTGTTAGGTTCGAGTTAGATGGAAGGGTACAACATGAGAAATTTAATGTTGCTCGCATGAGAGAACATCCACAAGACGATGACTGCAATGTCATGGTTGAATTCCTAAAGAAGAGCAGTGATTCAAAAAAGCTATCATTTCTCTACCCTGTTCAGCATGACATGGCTGCTGTTGAACGAGAGAACATCAGGCTCAAACTAACCATAATCAGCACAAACTAACCCTAATCAGCACAAACTGAGGGAAGCACGCTTTTACTAACATGATGCTTAGCAGGTTGGCTGATACTGGTAGCCTTGGTTAGGCGTACTCCATTAAAACATGTAGGCACCAGCACAGTTTACTTTTAAGTTGTTAAGTCAAGTGCAAACATTACTGTATGAAAAGGAAGTTTTTCTATTTGTTTTAAAAGTTTTTGTTACAAAATGGAAAAAATAATTTTTGGTAGTGAAAAATGGATTTATATGTATAGCAATAGAAAAAAATTGGGAACAAATTACAGAAAACATCTTTTATTTTACATCTTAATCATCATCAAATGAAGAAGAGGACTTCAGAGTACTTTTTGTACTGGGTGAGTACACTCTGCATGCTTCAAAAGTTCTAAAATGAAGTTTTATTCCAAGTGTCCCGAGTAGCCCTGTTTGACAGGGCTTCTCAGGACACTTTTTTTGCTTCTGGCACTCTATGAATAGCATATGGAATTTTTTTGGAGAAGCCATGTGATAGCCCTTGCAATGAGCTTTGATATGAGCCTAACTTGTTTATGAAATGTTTCATGGTAAGAAGTTATGAATGAAAAACGTTCAAAATCGTCCCGAGTAGCCCCGGTTGACGGTAGGTATGTTTCATGCCTGGGACCATGGTATTGATTAATTCTTCTAAAATTCATTTTATTTATTCCAATCTAGCAAATTTTATTACATTTTCCTGATTTTGCTCTATTTAGTGTGTTTTGATACATCCTGGTCTAATCATCATGTACTGCCTTTACTGTGTAAGTATATAATACTTTGATGCCAATTTAAAAATCAGAGAAAAATATCCTTAAATTACTGTTAAAATTCAATTGCTTCTCAGCCGGTTTCCGATTTTACAAGTAAAAATTAGTTGTTTTCCTTATTTTTTACAGAAGAAATTTGGGAAAGGCCATTGGAACTGGCAAAATTGGCCAGATTCACAGGCATTTATATCCAATTCATGGGTGGCTTCTGCCCACTTTTTTCTTACATAGTTTTTCTTGCTGAAGCCACGATTGAGGCAAATAAGATAAAAACACCTATGAATGTCAGAATGTGGTCATTTTTACCTGTTATTATGAGCCTTTCACACCTTCTTTAAAGTAAAATAAGAGAAACAACAGATTTTTGCCCATTGTTTTCAAAAAACACATGAGAAATGAATGTTTTTGCCCCCAATCATTGGAAATTTATCCAGTATTGGCTTGCCAAACTGCAAGTGGATTAATAATGCCAAGAATTAATGGAATTTCAAGCTGTGAATGCCTTTTCCAGGTTGTAAAAATCCATTTTGGGCCATGCACACATATTATGCAAAATTTTTAATTTTATCACTGAAATAACAATACAAACATTTTTCTTCATGGGGCTACTCGGGACAATTTTGAACGTTTTTCATTCATATCTTCTTACCATGAAACATTTCATAAACAAGATTAGGCTCATTTCAAAGCTCTTTGCAAGGGCTATCATATGGCTTCTCCAAAAAATTCCATATGCTATTCATAAGGTGCCAGAAGCAAAAGAAGAGTGTCCCGAGTAGCCTCATCAAACGGGGCTGCTTGGGACACTTGGAATAAAACTTCATTTTAGAACTTTTGAAGCGTGCAGAGTGTACTCACCCATTACAAAAAGTACTCTGAAGTCCTCTTCTTCATTTGTTGATGATGTAGATGTAAAATAAAAGATGTTTTCTGTAATTTGTTCCTAATTTTCCTTTATTGCTATACATATTTCACTAACAAAAACTATTTTTTCCATTATGTAACAAAAACTTTCAAAACAAATAGAAAAACTTCCTTTTCATACAGTAATGTTTGCACTTAACAACTTAAAAGTAAACTGTGCTGGTGCCTACATGTTTTTATGGAGTACGCCTAACCAAGGATACCGGTATCAGCCAACCTGCTAAGCTGTTAAGGCGTACTACCTGCTAAGCTGTAACTGTTAGTTAAAACTTGCTTCCTCGGTTTGTGCTGATTTGGGTTAGTTTGAGCCTGATGTTCTCTCATTCAACAGCAGCCATGTCATGCTGAACAGGGTAGACAAATGATAGCTAGGTATTTTGTATCACTGCTCTTCTTTAGGAATTCAACCATGACATCGCAGTCATCATCTTGTGGTTGTTCTCTCACGCGATCAACATAAAATTTCTCATGTTGTACCCTTCCATCTAACTCGAACCTAACAAGGATAAAATCATCTTCATTAACGATGATTTTAGAGATGTTCTTATCAGGTTCCTGTATCTCATCTTGATGACCAGCCATGTCTTGAGCAACAGCAAGGTCAGTTCCATCATTTGATTCAACCTCATTCTCCTCATCATCTGAATATTTGTCAAACTGAAACGCTTTCCTCACATTTGCTGCCTGCTTCTTCTGGATTTGTGTTGTTGCTGAACCTGAAGTACTGGCCCTTGGCCCAGTATGGGACTTTCCAGGAGTAAGCTTGATAGCCTTTCTTAGTTTGGGTGCATTATTGGCTTCAGTGGGTGGTGAGCGGATTTCTAGGAGTTTCTCCAGCACAGCATCCGAGACAAAGTTCCTTGTATTTTCAATATCTTCTTGCGTGGTTTCTCTGCAAAGTTCCTGAGCACGGGCTCCCTGTCATTTGGGCATAATCCTGTGGCTTGAAAGCCAATGCTCATATTGTGCTTGACTTCATTGTTGATTGAGTGCAAGAGGTTTGAGAGGAGGCATGGAAACCAGTCTTTTGCGAGTGTTGCAATGTTCTTGCCAAAAGTTTTCTTCCAATTTGTAAGGGTCTCGCGCCATTTCCTTTTCAATGGCACATAGAAAACCACATCCAGTGGCTGCAGAATATGCGTTGCATTGGCTGGCCACCAAATGCAATGCAAAAAAATGGCCACCATCTTTTTGGATTGAGGTATGTAAATTCCGCAAATAAAGTTTTATTGCTGACACTTGTCTGCAACTTTTTTCTAAGCAAAAATTTTTAATACAGCAAATATTTTTTTACTACAGACCTTAGCAGAAGTAACTTTTCAAAATATCATTTTTCACCATTCTTTTCAGGAATTTCTCAAAGCTATTAAATGTAGTATTTTTGAACTTCCTTTATACTACATAGATAGGAAAAATGTTGACGCTTACACCACTATATTTAGTTTTGCAATATTCCAACTAGTTTTGCTGCTAAAACAGTTTTATGCCGCGTCGAGGACTGTCCCAAGTTACCCTGCCCGTACCAAGTAGTCCCGGTTGACGGTATATAACTGGTGTTATTATGTTCGTATTGGTTGGCAGAATTTGTTTCTTTATCAGGTTTAATATTGTTAACAAATTAAAAAAAAGTACTCCAATTACTAGTACAAGTTTGAAATTAAAAGTACCAGTTAAAAGTACAATTAAAAAGTACTCCAATTAAAAGTACTCTAATTTGCTATTTACCAGTGCAAACAAAAGATATTGTTTGAGATATTTCTAGGTGTATTCAAAAATATTGTTAGCAATGTTTTGAACCAAAAATATGGCTTTGATGTACCTATATGATGTGGAATTTTATGTATATATCAAGACAGTTTCTATTTCTATTATATATGCCACATTCAAATGCAGCCAAGTTGTCTGCATCAAATATTTCTGATGCATGCATGAAGCAATCCAGTGTGTGCTTAAGTAACTTGGGACAAATGAGTTTTGTTGCATATGTTAAAATTAAAGCCTTCTTATGAGCCTTGATTGCACTTTATGATTTACTGTATCTCTCCAGTGTTACTACTATTGCTGCAAACAATATTGATTAAACACTTCAATCTTAGTGATATATAAGTAGCATCACATTTATGATGGTGCCCATTACCAAGAAATGCAGTGTTGTGCTGCACCAACTCTCCGATGCTGCAGTCAGGAGTGGCAGATGCCCAGAGCAGGGCCTCACTCCAGCGTCTCCTGGTGGCAGCAAAGTAAAGTCTGAAGGTAAGCCATATTCCATGTGCCTCACTAATCAATTGTTACTATGCAGAGCAGAAACTGAGGTTATGTCAGTTTATCAGACTTGTTCTTATTTGTATTTATTTCTTGGGAAATTCAATGCAAAATTTGATAACATTGGGGCAGGGTGGGCAGGGTGGACCAGTGGTTAAAGTTCAGAGTACCAAGATTGGCGCAGAGAGGCGCGGGTTCAATCCCAGCTCTGTGCGCCAGTTTCTGGTCAGAATCGGCGAGGAGGCCGGGCGGTTAAGCATAGCAGAATTGTAGCCGTGAGTTGCGAGTTCGAAACCACAAATTGCTGTGAATGTTCTGCGATGTTAAGAATCGGCGACAGGCCTACGGCCTAATAACGCTGAAACCGCTATTATTATTATTATTTATTATAACATTGTGTGGGAATTTGCCACCTCATAAGTCTCACTCATCTGAGTAATATTGTTGGAGGTCAGCCCCATATAACTTTTTTGTCCTAATACTCACATGAATCAGTAATTTGGTGAACATTAATATACCGTGAGATATCTTGCTCCATAGCCTTGTGTTACCAGTACATTAATGTACTTATTTTACAGCCTTAGAAAAGGCTGATCCTCCACCAGCTTCATTTCTGCTCTGTTGGTAAATCAGGTAAATATTGTAAATTCAGCTCTTCATAATTTACACTCACAATGAATTTTTGAGAGAACTTCCTTAATTTTCAAAATTGTCAATGTTCTGTTTTTCTATCTGGATTTAAGTATGAAATAGGCAACTTAATAAATATTTGTAGTGAAACTGAGACATTTTCCTCATGCATTTTTAACCCTGCAAGTAAAATTTGATTATTTTTGATCTTAAGTCATCTAGTTCATGCAGTGTAGGGTGATTAGGAAATGAGCTTGAATCTGTTACATTCAATGTAACATTGTCGCTCTCTTGAATCTGGAAACACGTTTATGTTATGGAAGGATTTATTCTCATCGTTTTGGTGTTCATTAATATCAACACCACACAGCTTGGGGCAAGGATGGATTGTTTGGGCTGCCAATAGTAGTTCTTTCATCTTGAAGTTGTCCATGGTCTGCTTGTGATCATATTATATATCCATATTATATAGCAGAGTAAGTCCCACAGCAAAATAAAATTTTTAAATTCTAAGGTTATATTTATCTCAGTGACTTTGAAAATATTGTTTCATAGTATAAAATGTGAGGTTGTTGTGGCCGGCTGAGGCATCACTGGCGCTGCCGAGACTGCTGCCAATGTGCGGCCACTGCTGGATCTGTCCAAAGAGATAACAGTAGCTGCATGCATTGATGTTGTTGATTCTGGTTTTCAAGCTGTTCAGGAGAATGCTTAGACCAGTACAAAGTTGTGACAGCATCTGTCTTGTAGATCTGGGGAATGATTGTTCAGAGGTCCAGATTGGGATGACATGAATTATTGGATGACAGTGGTTTTGTAGGTGTGTTGAAGATTTAGTCCATGTCTTGTACATATGATGCTCATGAGATGGCTTCTGCTGATATTGAGTTTAGTTTTGTGTAAGGTTTAAGTTTAAGTTAATATTAAATTTTGTGACTTTTCTGTTGTGGTTTATGGTGGGCAGGGAAAGTGAACATGGCATCAAAGGTTAGGCCAAGTAGTTTTAGGTAGTGTTCAAGAGGAAGCAGTTGGTTACTAATTTTTATTTGAGGGTGGTATAGGTACTGGGCCATGTGAGGTGTTATGAGGGTGACTGTTGATTTGGTGGTTGAGATTTCCAGGTTTTGAAGTATTGGAAAAAATTGGGGTATTGCCTTGCTGTTGAAGGGTAACTTCACTAAGGCAAAACCATAGCTCTATTACTAATCAGCATAAAAATTCTGAAAATTAATGTATATGACATAATGTGGAATAATAATGATGCTGAGTAATCCTTAATCTATATTTTTATCATAAGCATGGCAAAGGTGGGTCAGCACCAGCATCAGGAGAGGCTGCTGGTGGCGCTGACGGTTCTGGAGCGTCCAGCTCGAAGCAACACATCAGGCTTGGGTGTTCCCTGCGTGGATTGGTGCCTGCAGGTGGAGGCCAACTGCAGCAGCGCATTGATGTAGAACATCCTGTTTCAAGACCTGCCCACTGCTCTAAATACACCTCTAGTTCAGGGAGTGGATTACTGCAGCACATTAATGCTGAGCATTTGATAGAAAAATCATTTCAATTCCCTGACTGTGAACAATCATGTACCACGAGAAAATCACTACAAGAGCATATCAACTCCAATCATTTGAGAAGAAGTGAACACCAATGTCAATTCTGTTTGAATTCATGTGTTACTGATGCTGATCTCAAACAACATATTCTCTTGCATCATCCTCAGAGAAATGCACAGAAAAACCCCAGGGGTAAATACGTGGGTGGTTGCAAGGAAATCTTGCACAAGCATTGCCTCTCTAATCGTTCATCAATGAAGAAGTTTCTCTGCTCTGAGTGTGATTATGCTAGCACCAGAAAAGGGGACTTGAAAAGTCACTTCCTTTCAAAGCATTCAACAGAAAAACCTTTTCAATGCTCAGAGTGTGATTATGCTTGCGTCACAAAACCGGATTTGGAAAGACATTCTCTTTTTAAACATGCAACAGAAAAACCTTTTCGGTGTTTCAAGTGTGATTATGCTTGCACCAGAAAAGGGGACTTGAAAAGACATTTGCTACATAAAAATTCAACAGAAAAACCTGTCCAGTGTTCCAAGTGTGATTATGCTTGCACCACAAAAGGGGACTTGAAAAGACATTTGCCACATAAACATTCAACAGAAAAACCTTTCCAGTGTTCCAAGTGTGATTATGCTAGCGTCAGAAAAGGGGACTTGAAAAGACATTTGCTACATAAACATTCAACAGAAAAACCTTTCCAGTGTTCCAAGTGTGATTATGCTTGCACCACAAAAAAGAACTTGGAATATCATTTCCTTTCCAAGCATTCAACAGTAAAACCTTTTCAATGCTCAGAGTGTTATTATGCTTGCTTCACAAAACCGGATTTGAAAAGACATTTTCTTCTCAAACATTCAACAGAAAAACCTTTCCAGTGTTCCAAGTGTGATTATGCTTGCACCACAAAACGGGACTTGCAAAGACATTTGCTACATAAACATTCAACAGAAAAACCTTTCCAGTGTTCTAAGTGTGATTATGCTAGCGTCAGAAAACGGGACTTGAAAAGTCATTTGCTTTTCAAACATTCAACAGTAAAACCTTTCCAGTGTTCCAAGTGCACTTATGCTTGCACCACAAAAAAGAACTTGGAATATCATTTCCTTTCCAAGCATTCAACAGTAAAACCTTTTCAATGCTCAGAGTGTGATTATGCTTGCGTCACAAAACCAGATTTGAAAAGACATTTTCTTATCAAACATTCAACAGAAAAACCTTTCCAGTGTTCTAAGTGTTCTTATGCTTGCACCACAAAAAATAACTTGGAATATCATTTCCTTTCCAAGCATTCAACAGTAAAACCTTTTCAATGCTCAGAGTGTGATTATACTTGCGTCAGAAAACCGGATTTGAAAAGACATTTTCTTCTCAAACATTCAACAGAAAAACCTTTCCAATGTTCCAAGTGTGATTATGCTTGCACCACAAAAATAATGTGAAATATCATTTCCTTTCCAAGCATTCAACAGTAAAACCTTTTCAATGCTCAGAGTGTGATTATGCTTGCGTCACAAAACCGGATTTGAAAAGACATTTTCTTCTCAAACATTCAACAGAAAAACTTTTCCAGTGTTCCAAGTGTGATTAGCTTGCACCACAAAAAAAAAAAAGAATTTTAAATATCATTTCCTGTCCACACATTCAACTGTAACACCATTTAAATGCTCTGAGTGTGATTTTGCTTGCATCCTAAAATTCAACAGAAAACCCCATTCAGAGTGTTGAGTGTGATTATTTTTGCATTACAAAAAAACTTTAAAACTCACATTCTTTATAAACATTCAACAGAAAAACTTATTCAATGCAAAAAGTGCAATTGTGCTTGCATCAAAAAACAGGCTTCAAACAAACATTTTCTCTGTATGCATTCTACAGAAAAAGCCCCTTTAATGCACATTTGAGTGTGATGATATGTGTTTCAAATTGCAAATTTGAACAGCATGTACTCTCCAGGCTCCACAAGAAACCATTTCAGTGACCCAAGTGTGAAGATGCATGTGGATGGAGGGAGCTAGACACAGGAATCAAGTGCATAACATTTGATCTTTTGAGACAACAGGACCAAGCTATGTAGAGTACCTAACCCAAGACACCCACTGCCATGAAGGAAGAGGGGCACAGCTGTTCAATGTCCCTCAAAGGTGGCAGGCGTTCAGAACGGCGTGGGTATGGAAGAGAACAACAAAGCCTCTCACTTGTTGGGGCTTGAATGCTGTTCATTGGAATATCAGCATCCATTTTTCTTAAAGACTTCATGAGGGGCTGGAAGCCGTCAGTGTTGTGATAGTGGCAGTCATGCTCCTGGGGGTAAAGGTGTTGCAGTTACCCCCAGGTTTACTGACTGATGGTTACTAACTTTGCTGCTGGTTGTCTGATACCAGAATACACTCTTGTATTGTTGTACAAGTGATTGACTTTACCAGTAATTCAGTGACTGTGCAAAAATTGCAATATCTTTGGGTTATTGAATTTTGTCATTTGTTGGTGTCAACATTGGTTTTACATTCTTGTGGGCAGATTTAACTGAATAAGATTTGTTGATAATAAACTAGCCATGAACTAGCCGTTAACTCAAATCTGAGTTCATGAAGTAGCCGTAAAAACATAGAATTTAAGATTAGTGATTTTATATTTTTAAATGTCTTATTTCCAGAAATGTTTTTGTTCATGAATTGNGCCGCTTGACAGGTGACGGAGAGTTGCCGCTTGACAGGTGATGGCGAGTTGCCGCTTGACAGGTGACAGAGTTGCCGCTTGACAGGAGACGGAGAGTTGCCGCTTGACAGGTGACGGACAGTTGCTGCTTGACAGTTGAGGGAGAGCTGCCGCTTGACGGGTGATGGAGAGTTGCCGCTTGACAAGTAACGGAGAGTTATCACTAGACAGGTGAAAGAGAGGTGCCACTTGACAGTTGAGGGAGAGTTACCGCTTGACAGGTGACGGAGAGTTGTCACTAGACAGGTGAAGGAGAGGTGCCGCTTGACAGTTGAGGGAGAGTTGCCACTTGACAAGTAACGGAGAGTTGCCGCTTGACAGGTGAGGGAGAGGCGGCGCATCAGCGTGACCGGGGACTAAGAAGTCCCGAACTCATCATAAGGTCATAAGGAGAGTTGCCGCTTACAGGTTGCGGCGAAAGTAAACGCGCGGCGATGTCTGCAGGGCGCGGAGCATCAGCAGCTTTTGCCCCTTCGTCAGGATCGCGACGTGCGGTTGCCAGGTTCACTTCATGACTGCTGACGCCTTCGTCAGGACCGCGACGTGCGGTTGCCAGGTTCACTTCATGACTGCTGACGCCTTCATCAGGACCGCGGGCTGAAGGCTGCTGCAGGCACCGCAAAAATTGACCCGCTTTAGAAAAACACTTCAGACTATTAATACAAATTAGTTTGAAAATCCCTTGACAACGAGTGTCAATAAACACGGTGTTTTAATGTTCAGTGTTCACATTGTGACTTGAAATAGTGAAAAGTTACATTTTTGATAGCTATATTTCTAAAACAATATTTTCTGCCTTTGCCATTAGGAATAATTCTTGACAGGCATGGCTAATGTGGTCGCGTGTTCGTCATATAAATGTGTATCGAGTTTAATTCAGCGTAATAAAAGGTGAAGAAATTAGAGCAGATTGGCATTAGAACATTTAATAATCATGATGCACACGCCACATTATAGGTACGAGCATCAAAATTTATCGGGTAAAGTGGTTCAGAATTGGCCGTCTGTGAAACAGTGTATTTGACATTTCACTAAGTGTTTATCGAGATCCCAACAATGAAAAGTCAACCTAGCATTACGTCGACCATCAACGACGAATTCGTCAGTTCACACAACATTGGATGGTAAAACGTCTTTACAGCACGCCTAGTAGAACACGTGTGCAACACACCTAAGCGTTCACACTAGACCACTTGTCAACACGGTCTTCGGGGCTCCAATTATTCACACGTGAATTATTTTACTAGTCCATTCAGACATTACATGTTTTATTTGTTGCTCTATTTTGTTGATTTTCACCATAATCGCACTTTATTTCCGCACTTGCGGACGCATGTTCTGGAATAGTTGTTTTCAGTGAAAGCTGTGTTGCAAGGGGGAATTGTGCCCTACACCACAAATTTAGCTCGTAAAAAAGCCCCGGCGCCAACGCCTACCCTATAATGCAATAACTAAACTCGGCTCACACCCAAGAAGCTGTAGGTAACTGAGTCATCTCCCCACACTAACTTTAAGCAAAACCTACCTCACTCCACAGCCTGCTGAATCAAATAGTCAATTGTCAACAGGTCCTACTCCACAGA
>NW_025935921.1:0-305 GCF_000764305.2 Hyalella azteca | reverse complement strand
GTACGGTCCTGCTGACCGTTTGCCTCACTTTGCCGAGGATGTCAGCGGCTCTGGTTGCCGTGTAGACGGGCAGTTCCCGCCTTTGATGCGGCTCCAGCGCTGTTCGCATGATCACATCGCGGCCAATCTCGGCTCTCGATGCGAGGAAGGCGAGTTCTTTTTTGGTCAGGTCTGACAGTTCCATGGCGTCCTCTATGCGCAATCGCGCTCAACTTTTAGATCATATCGACTTTGAGCGCGATTTCGCGAAATCGCGCTCAGAATGGTGGTGAGCACCAACCCTGTGAGGGCTGCAGCGTGCCCTG
>NW_025935920.1:26721-27308 GCF_000764305.2 Hyalella azteca | reverse complement strand
AGAACAGCTGCATAGGTATTAGACTGACTATTTCTATTGCATGTAGAGGGTTGACATTGGCTTTTGGGCTGATTTAAGAGTCAAATTTTTGGGCTCCGGCAGCGCTCCCGTCGAAGGACGATAAATTTTGGAACAGAACTATGCTATCTGAAACCTAACCTCAGATGTGGTGAACGTAAAATTATGTAATTTGACGATGCCTGGAAGTCATATTCGATCCGCGGCCTGGTGGTGCACGGCAGGTGGTGGTCAAGGCCGGAAGAGGAGAAAGACGAGTGGTGCACGGCTGATTGGTGTAGGTCCGGAGAGATCCAAGGCGTTCGATTCAGGGCTTATTGGTACACGAAATTGGTGGTGCACGGCTGCGCTCCCACGATATTGATTGAGATAGCTGCTGGACTTATTGCCTGGTCCGTAATTTGCCAGGCATTTTAAGACTGAACATATGCTGATATGCTCCTGCATAGCTTCGTCTAGTCTGTTTTTGAAGATGTTCATTCTCGGAGCGTCAACGATGCTATCAGGGAGGCTGTTCCACATGTCGGTGACTCGAAGCGAGAAGAAATGTTGTCGCATGGATGTGTTCC
>NW_025935920.1:0-26087 GCF_000764305.2 Hyalella azteca | reverse complement strand
TAGAAAATAAATTATGGCTCGCCCCAAAAAACGTGTGTCGGGCAGATTTATGATTAAAGCGAAAAGCACACAACACACGAATTTTGGAAATTTGATGGTGAACGTACAGCCCGCCCCACGTTTTTTGGGGCAAGCCATAATTTATTTTCTATTTTTTAGTCCACAAGAAAAACGTGGTTTTTTAAAAAGTTTTTTTTAAGTATTTTATAATGAGTCAAATGACAACTACGCTCCCCATGGTTGAATTAATTGAACAGCGCAAACCTCTCCCACACGGAGAGGTTTGCGCTGTCTCTAAAAGACAATCAAAACATAATCATCAAACCAGCGGATAAATCATAAATCAGAAAGGGAGCGTCATGGTTGAATTAATTCAAGGACAGTTGCTATCCTGTGATGCCAGTTAGCAGTCCTGTGATGCTAGTTAGCCTATCTACCAGAAGGAAGCCTACCAGCATTTTTTACAGACTCGTAGCAATGCTGACTATAACCTATATATACAGTATACACAAGAGCTTGATATAACATAATCATCAAACCAGCAGATAAATCATAAATCAGAAAGGGAGCGTCATGGTTGAATTAATTCAATTTCAACCATGACGCTCCCTTTCTGATTTATGATTTATCCGCTGGTTTGATGATTATGTTTTGATTGTCTTTTAGAGACAGCGCAAACCTCTCTGTGTGGGAGAGATTGTTTTTAACTCTCTGCAGTCTCTGGGCTTGTAATCTATTGTACTTCGAATTTATGTATGTTAAACAATTCTTCCGTGGCATGCTTTCAAGTATCAGAGGATTCCAGTTTGACTAAGTTACGACTAACGAATGGTATTGCGGAACACTGACTCACTTCTGAGGTGAGTGAGTACCTACTGACGCACTGTGCCACTCTAGAAGCAATCTTAACAAGTTAAGTGTGGGACGACCCACGGGTGGGTGGCAGGGTCTTTTTTCCGGATAAATTCCATGATTTAGTTTTTTTTCAATTGCGTTTGTCGACAAAATTTATGATGGCAGTACTGCCTCATTAAAATATAAACTACAAAAAAAGGAAAATTTAATTTTTGCACCTGAACCCACAAATTTACTAGTATATTTTGAATTATAGGCCT
The DNA here is from genome assembly GCF_000764305.2 of Hyalella azteca. Lineage (NCBI taxonomy): Eukaryota > Metazoa > Arthropoda > Malacostraca > Amphipoda > Hyalellidae > Hyalella > Hyalella azteca. The sequence goes on along the minus strand of NW_025935920.1, from coordinate 24,972 downwards.
TTTTAGCAGCGGACTTGGCCCTTTTTAGGCCAGCTGCCAGCGCTGTGGGTCGTTGCCGCACTCAACGTGTTAACATGTTAACCGTCACATGTATCACCAGTGGCACAAAACAAGATTTCAATGAATGCCATATGTACCACCGGTGGATCATTTACAAATTTAATTTCAAATTTGTTTTTCACTCATTTTTCATGGCTAGGAGGATGAATTATCAGAATAAGTGTCATAACTTATTTATTTGTTAACATAACCATTAAAAAAAATAGTTTCATACAAATTTCAAATGAAATATAGGTAACTAAAGTTTTGTTCTTTAAATCAGACTCTTCCTCAAACATAAAATTCAATGGTAAAAAAGGAAATTCTTCAAATAAAACAAATAATCTGCATAAATTGGTGATCATAATTAGTGAGATTACCTTTTGGAAAATTATCCATGAACCAACAATAGCATTAGATATCAGACATTACATATGAGAGTGGGTTCTTTAAAAAAAACAGGGCATAAATGTGGCTTATTTTTGCATTGAAGGCAGACTGTTTTCACTCTTCATGCTTTTGCAGCTGCAACTGAGCGGCCTTCATTTTTCGACAGCACCTAATAACACTCTCTACATCTTTTTCTTACATTCCGACATTGACCCTCTAACTCAACAAGGTAATGAGTTTCTCTTCCCACCTATAACAGCTGGTTCTTGTTCTGCATTCATTTTGTTCAAGTTTCCTGTTAGGAGTGAGTGAGCAATAGATTCTCGGAATTCTTTCATCAACAAGGGTTTCTTATTAGGAAATTTGTTGAAAAGGATGTGTAATTTGACCATAGCAGTTCCCAATAGTTCCAATGATACCAATAAGTCTTGGTATCATTATAAATAACAAACAACCAATGAAAATCATAACTACTAACTACAATATAAAAAATATTTTTTGAGAGCTATAAACTATAACCACCAGTGGCAAAATAATTATGATCCAATGTGTACCGTTTCCTATTGTCGCAATATAAGCCACTAGTGTACCATAATCTCTTGTACCTCCAGTGGTGCGCATGGCAGTGATGGCACTGAACAAAAATGAAGATTTAGTGAACATCCTTATGTACCACATGTGTCCCATGGTCAGGATGGAATTCTAATTTTGAAGGTTCATATATTATTTCGATCCACCAAGACCACTTTTTCTATCCAACATTGTTATTTGAGGCAAAAAATGAACTTCTTAAAGGCATAAAATACATAGGCTAACTTGCTCAGTTTTCACTGCTTCTGGCAGATCTTTTTATAAACGCAACAAATAAAACAGGCCCAAGAATGCTTCCTTGTGGCACGCTGCTGCGCACTGAAGCCCAGTCTGATACGGACCCATTAATACTGGCATGTTGGTGTCTCCCTACTAGAAAATCTCTGATCCATTTGAGTACATTGCTGTCAATTCCCAAAGACTGCAATTTCCGCAACAGCTGCTCATGTGGGAAACTGTCAAATGCCTTGGCAAAATCAAGGTACATTGCATCTACTGGCATCTACTGGCTGCATCTCTTGCCAATTTTTTTTAGAAAAATAATGAGAAAAAGCATATTTTTTCATGTAATTTTCAAAAATTGCATGGAAAATAGGTTCTTGCTGATGGTTAGGTAGCCTGGAAGGCTGGAAGCCCTGGATAAATCTTAAATGCCTATATTATTAACCTTTTTGAAAATTCCACTGAGAATGCCCCTGATGTGGGTATTTGTGTTGAAATTTCCATAACAACTTGGAAAAGAAAAGAAGAAAGATCAGACTGTAAAGTAAGGCTTTTTTGCTTGAGATATTGGTGTTTTACAAACCTCAATTCAGGCTGATATTGAGAACAAAGGCTTCAAACAAACTTTGCTCTTCCCAATGAGTTTCTTTACAAATTAGGCTGGAATTTTTTCCATTTGTAAATGAGGATGGCGGTATAAATTTTTCCAAGCTTACTCGGCTATTTATTTACAAACTAACAAAAAATATGTTAACTTTAAATTGAAAAAGTTATGATAAAGAAATTTCAGCAAACTTTGAATATTAATGGTCATCATGTCTGCAACTTTTACACTTTTTCTAAGAGGTCAACGGGTTATAATTTTTTTTCTCCACTGAATGGTATACTCATTTTTTGATCAGCACACACAAGATGATCACTAATACCCTGCACCCAAACTTTGCCACACTTTGACTACCAGCCACAAGCAATCTGGGCCTTTAATTAGCATCCAATTGAAATCAATTGCTGAATTAACACTAATAATTACACTATATAGATCTGTATCAGCCATCTGTATTGATCATTTGCAATTTGCCAGATCATTTGGATCTGCCATTTATGTACAAATGTAATGATTTTCCATCATTGGGCATAATAGTACATTAACATCTAAGGATGAATAAATTGACAACTTCCACTGTGTTGTGCCTACCTCAGAGCCTGAGAGAATGTGTAGCTTTCATTAGATACGTTCCCAGTTGCAAAAGCTCAAATCTGTCTGGAAGATGATATTCCCATGTCAACCATGGGGGATTATTTTGTAAACCATTCACATTTTGCAGTAAAAGCTGGATTAGTCTAAATATCAGTGTAAGTAAATAGTTTTAATAAAAGTTGAGGTTTATTGCAATTTTAAAATACAACTGACATGCCAATAAACCTATGCAAAAAGATAGTAACAATGTTTAATATAGTGCTTGAGGACATTATGGTTTGTATAGTGTTTAATAACTAGTGATAACTAGGGAGTAAGGAGCACAGGATATGCAATTGCTTATAAGGTCCTCAGACAGATGAATGATATAAAAATATCAATGAATGTTACTGCACATTATGTGATGAAACTTTGATGCTAGACAGGCTATAATATATCATGCCAAAATTTAGTGATTAACTTGAGGCAATCATGCTATAACTGAATAATGAATAAACATTTTGAAATTAGGGACTGATAATTTAGTCTAGCTACTTATGTTGCATCTTTACAATTTTAATGGATGAACACACAAAGCAAACAACATTGGGAGTAGGTTTGAAACAATGAAGCAAATGAAATCATACAGGTAAGACAAGAACCACATAACTATCGAGTCCATCAACACTTGTAATGTAATCTTATCAGAATTGTAGTAGGATTGTGCAAGAGTAATGCAGATTAATACACAAATAGGTTAAAACAGCTGTGAAAAGTAACAGAATTAGGAAAAATCTATGTAATTTATCAGGAAGGACTTCACTTACCGAACAGTAGGTATTGCAGAGTGAACTGATGCAAAAAGGCTTTCTTGGCAGCATTTTAATTACCAACTTGGCTTCAATGGAATTCAATTATTACCTACATCTGTTTGAAACGATATGGAGTGGAAGGATACATCAAGTATGAAAATTGAATTAATGACACAGATTGTTTGTGTGACAAAAAAGCAATGATGCCTTCCCACAACAAAGGGGGCAAAAGTCACTTGCAATTGCAAGTGAGCCAAAAACGCCTATGCTCCTTGATAATCTCACCCATACCTGTTCATTGCAAGCGACAAGTTGCCTTAACTCTGGCATTGCCTTGAAATTTTGTGTTTTCATAAAAATATGTTTGTACGGAAGAACATTTGATTACCATCTTAATTTTTTTTCAGTTTTAGGTAACTCAGTGCCAGAGTGGGAAGTTTTCAGATCCAATTGTCAGCTTTCAATCTCTTATCAAGAATGGTTTTGGAAACGGTTGGCAGCAGCAAAACCAGCAACATTCGCTCCTTGCTCATCAGAGCTTGGCGAGAGCGGTGGTCTGACATGCAATGGGGCATTCACATAAAAACGGTAAGAAAGAATCTCAGAATTTGTACAACTTGCTGAAATTTCAAAATTCTACTTATTGTGATGCCTGATTTGTTTACTCATGTACTGGTTATCTGGTTGTATATAAAACTGGCTGATCATGTTTATTTTATGTAGCCAAAAATTACTATCATGAATTAAAAAAAACAGGAGTAGATAGGTATTCAAGTGATTGATTGGGAATTTTATCTAGCTAAAGATTTCTTTGGTGAATTTATAAAAACACAATTTTTTAGGGGTCTTAGAATTGAGTTTCCAAGAAAAATATGAATATGATTCAGAACTTGGGAAGTTGGAACCCAAGCCAGACAAGATTAACTATAAAGTTGTGAGCTTGCAATTGAATTATAGTTGCATTTCAGCATGCCAAAAAATGTAAGGGACATTATATATATTGATATTGACATTGTTAATTTATATTATGATTCAGTATTAAATTTATGATTTTCTTTAAATTTTGCAAGTTTCAATTTTGTTTTGTTTCTAACTCTCCTGATTTTGATTCTCACTTTATCTCTGAGGTTCTTGCATTTTTTAAAGAACAATTAATTCATGCTATATGACTAATTCCATCGTTCAAGTAAGTAGCCTTCTTCCAGAAGTGTTGAGGCTGCTCTGATTTTAATAACTCGTTTTTATTTATTATATTGATGAACTAATTTGATGCCAAATCATGCTTCAAATGTATAAAAATCTAATTTATTCCAGGTACTTCCTCGCTACATCAGTGGTGACATCTATCACTTGTCAGACTGCATCCTGCAGCAAGCGTTGATGGGACCTCTACCCAACCAACTTATATTGTCCTACCTACGCCACTCGCTAGCTGCTCATGTGGTGTCCTATGGTGGGGTTTTAGAGAGCATCAGTAAGTATGACTCACTTCACAAGTCTCATTGCGTTGCAGCTCTTCTGGATCTCCTGGAATCAACTCCCCATAAAGTGACGTGCCGAGGCAAGCCTGAGGACTGCCTTATGCTAGCAACTTCCCTGGTGGCCGCAGTGCTATGGCTCCTCAAGGTTATTCTCCACGCGATCAGCCGTTCACCAACCCCTGAGCAAGTGGCTAACCTAAAAACTGCTCTCAAGCTTGTGGAAAAATTCATGGAGTGCCAGTTTCTCAAAGGCTTGCTTTACATAGCCCATCTGGAAGACCCAGCCCAATGGAACCTGGTTGTCAGTACCGTAGCTGAGATTGAAAACAAACTACTTACATCCTCATTTCCAGCACTTGCAGAGTTGAAAGATATTTTTCCTGCAATTTTCAATGATCTTAGGTCACTAAGCTTGGTGCGACTGAGTAAACCTTCAATGCAGTATAATCCTCGCATCACCCCCATCAGCTATGGCCTGCATGCGCGCGTCATGGTGGAAGCTGTGATGCATCCCACGCATAGCAGCCAGGCTCTTGCCACCCAACTCATACTATACAGTCAACTCAGAGGCTTATCTGAAAAAGGACTCTATCTTGAGCTTCTTGTGAGTTGTTTCTTGGGCCTAGGTAGCGAGGAGGAGTTCCCTCACCAGCAACTCCAATGGGTAGGCTTCACCTTCATCAAACTCCCCAGTTTGATACAGCACATCCATTCTGGGTTGAATGGTTTCTCCTCTACGCCATCAGCCGCATCTCAGCCCCTAGTTGACGCTGTAAGAGAGTTCGTCCAGCGCACTAGCCTCTTGGACGTGGCTGACCGCAGGATGAACTGCAATTGCTTGGAATATTTGCTTCATGAGCTCACGGTGCCAACTTCACTCCTGACAGAGCAGGATATGGCTGCTGCTTTGACCCTCCGCAAAGAAGACCCTCTTGCAGTTGCTCAGATGCCAGGCTTGGCAAAAGACGGCAGTAATTCGCATATGGCTATTCCAGATCTTATTCTACGAGCCCAACCTACTGTACCGAGTATCCTCAAAAATCTCAGTAACAAAAATCAAGAATCTGTTCTTCCGGTGATGAATCTCCTAATTAGTGGAAAAAGTCGAGACCTTTTGTTGACGGCCGCGGCCGCGTCGGGGAAATTGTTCATTTATGCTCAGAAGTTCGTGAAATTCAATCAGCAAAGTTTAGAGCCTCAACCAGGAGAGACAGAATCAATGGCAAAGAACCGTGCCCTGATGTTCGACCTAACATTTCTTCTGCTTTGTCATGTCGCACAAGTGTACGGTGTGGATGTGGTGATGGGCGAAGAGAAAGATACGTTCGTGGAAACTTGGATGCGATGTCACATGCCTGAGAAAGGCAGACACAAAAGCATCATTCCGCAGTGGCGTACCGACACATGTCATTTGCTGGAAGTTGTGCAGCGAATTAATGCTAAAGACATGATGTCTAAGTACGGCCAGGCTCATCTTGCCGAAGTTTGTCATGCATCTCCCCTCATCATGCAGAGACTCACGTCTGAACTAATTCAAGGTTCGGTGTCACTTCAGCATGCGACCGAGTTGCTAGATCGCTTGTGTTCTCATCTTTGTTCGTTGCCAATCTGCATTGCTGCGTGGACTTGTTCTTATTTACAGGAAGCTTCGTCATTAGAAGCTGCTAAAGTCAATGCCCTCCTCAACCACTTACAGACCAAACTATCCAATCAAGAACCCACGCTCACATTAGGCAGTTTTAAAGATCGATCATTGCTAATGTCAGACATTATTGATAATATGGTTAAAGTCACCAAGGAAAGCTTTGCCCCAGAACAAGACGAAGCAAAACAACAAAGCTCTTCGTTCTTTTCGTCCCTCATCGCCGAAATCCAAGCAGAAGATCTGATGGAATGCGCCTTAACTAATGCCCGAAATCTGAGTGATGAATTGGACGAGGCATGGAAGAAAATGTTCACAGGGTGCGGTATTCTCTCGCATTCAAGTCTATGGACTTTTGAGAATCTCTTGCGGCTCGGAGGGCACAAGTGGTTTGTTAGCAGTTTGCTTGCTTGCGCTATGGAGAGTGTCTTTGAGACGGATCTAAGCAGGGCGATGGATCTTGTCTACGGTATCCTGCAGATAGACCTGCAGCAGTGTTGCACCTGCCTTCTCTTGGACACGCTGCCTCAGTATCTCAATGAACCGTGTAGTGTCGCGCTTTTGAGTCACCGCCGTATCGGTGCGCTAGCGAGACTGACAGTACAAGTGCTCGTGGCTGCGTGGGCTGCGGCAGCCACCCTTGCTGGAGGTGGGGATGCAGGTTCTAACCCAAGTTTTAATATCACAAGAAAAAGATCTTATGCCGTCATGAATGAAGAGGATTCAGATGAACGGCTACTACGCCGGATAGGTTCGCTAGCTCTGGATCCAAGCTCGCTGTCAGGGATCAGTCGTGAGGGCTTAGCGCTCATGGTCGCGGTACAGAATCTTTTGAGCGCTCTTCTTAGAGCTGTTCCCAACGGTGTCGTAAGTCCTGTTAGTGAGCTGGTAGTGGCTTTTCTGCTCGAGCTTCTTGCTGCTCCACCCATTGTTTCTCCGCTTCTTACTCTGCTTCCTCCTAACTTGCTCTCAGTGCTTCTCGCTATCCATCCTCCCAACACGTTCACCCCCAGCCATCTGCTTGCTCTGGCTCTCCCTGTGCCGTCGCCACCGTCGTCTGTACCATTTCCGTGCCTCCCTTCCCCTCTCACTCACTCCCAGGAGGCCGCTGCTCGCCGGGCTGCCGCAAAGCTGCTGTGTACACATAGGAACTTCCTGCTAGCGGCGGCCAACTCTCATCACCAGGCTGTGCTTGGCTGAGAAGATTTGAGAATACCACGATGACATACCAACACGTACATCATCGAATGATCTTATACGAGTTCTGGGGCTGTTTTTGGCTGAGAAGATTCATTCATTTCGTATATCATCGAATGATCTTGTACCAGTTCTGGTTGGCTTTGTCAATGTAGAAACTATATTGCACCGCGTTTGAATTAATACCGTATACTTTCCCGGAAACTGACCCGAGCCTCCTGGTCCCAAGTTGAGCGCGAAAGCATCTCTGACTAACACATCTTTACTGTCACTCTTGAATTTGTCGTTTTAATAATGTTCCAATAATTAATATCCATATCGCAAAGTCGCTCATCAGATCTTCACACTTGTTCCTGGTACTGAAGATACCAGTAATAAAGCAATATTTTGGACAAATTTCGGAATTTTATATTTTAGAGGTTTTTCTTGACTATTTCCTACCGTTTTGCTGCCTTCGAAACATCCTGTTCATCATTAAAGGTTAACAATATTTCTCTGTACGATGTTGAATGCGCCATTCAAATATCATACTCATTGTATATTATTTATTGTACACATCTCTTCGACATCACTATTTTGTTGTACATATCTCCATCAATCACAATAAATTTCCTATCTATTCATGTCTTCAATATCCTTCCGAGCAGCATTGCCAAATTCTGTGGCTCCTATAAATTTTTGCTAAACACGTATTAATTGAATACCTTGATATGAAATGAAATTTTCCCCGTAGACTCATTCTCGTATAAGTGTTCCGGCTGAGACTGATCGTTTGAAAAACTCGTGTTCTCAAAACTGATGCTATCATCTGCTTCCGGATACTTTGAGGAAGTAAAAAATGTGCGTAAAGCTTCTCTTCGTTTCACTGTACTTTTGATTTTGAACTCGTGGTTTAAAATAATTTTTGATAGATAATTTCACTCTTTGAGTCAGGATGAAATTATAAATAGAATAGAAGTGTCGGCGTTGAAGAAATAGGCCCATGGCCTGTTGCGATATTTCGCGATCATACTAAATTACCGGAGGACAGTTTTTGGGATCATTGAAAACATATATTTGTTTTTTTTTATAACGTGTACTTGTCGACATTCTCTGCATAGGAAGTGACATTCAAGAGACGAAGGCGTAAGAGAACAGTTGCTCGGAAACGAGCTTGAATGCTGCTAGTTTTAAAATAATTAAAACAGATTCGTGATATTATTCATGTAGGTAGTAAACTTGTCGCAACAATTAAGTTTCATGAATTCTTTCATTTCGAGCGTTAAAGAAGAAAACTTGTGTGAGATTTTAGATAAAATGTAAACTAAAATAATTTCAACCTGTGAGAATTTAGATAACGTGTACGCTTGGCTATAACAATGTTTTTAAGATATAAATATACAACAAATGCGATAAATGTTACAATAATTTACTCAAATTTACAGTCATGGTACAAATAAATATCTTGCACTATGTAGTGTGCTTCACATTCATTGTGGAACTAAGACGTAGAGTAATTAAAAATATTTCTTGGTTGTTTGCTGCATTTATGCCCGGTGATGTAATGATTTTTATTTTTGATAATTGCTGCAAAGTAGTGCTTAAATCGACCATCATCTGCGCCATCATGTTGCAATTTACATGAAAAATTTAATTGGAATCAAACAAAGGACTAAAACTTCCCGGAAATATGTTGCAGAGCTACATTAGAACACATTTACCAGCAAATATATCTAGAGGTATTTGTTTTATGCATTTCCGCCCTATAAGTTCTTATATTTAAAGTTTGCCTCTAATTTTTCTCTATTTGTGATACATGGATTTAATAAACTATAATACAGGGACATTCGCAGCACTCAAATCACGTTCTACATTGAAGGTAATGAACGAAAATGTTAATTCGTGTTGAATGAGTAATAATTTAAAATTGCTTGATCTATGAATATTTGAAGAATCCAATAGGAATTTGAACTGAAACATTTCGTACAACCTTATATTATGTTGCTATTCTCATAAAGGGCAGGGGAATATATTTACGTTTAAATTTCCACTAATTTTTTTAAAAATTCATGTATACGTGAAAAGAATGATTGTAACGCATATTTCTTTGTTTAATTTAATTTGATACTCTTTTACACGAATACACCGTCTTAATCAGCTGGTACGCAATAATTATGCTTGGATAATTACTTCGGTGTAATTAGCATTTTATTTGAAATTAACATACCCACGCAAATGAGCGATTTCAATGTATATGTTCTATTAGGATGTAAAAATTAATACATTGACTGCCTCAAGTGATGCTGCCTCAAGTGATGTCAACATCTCTGAGAGTTCACCGAAATTTTGCTCCGTAAATAATAAGTGTAACTATTCATGATTTGAGAGCTGCGCACATAACAACGTACAGCCGAGCTGCCTTGACGGTATTGATTGGCTTGCGGCACTGTAATGTTTATATTGTATTGATTAGTTTATTCCACACAATAATTCAAGTTCCATTTTCGTTCAGATGCACCGATTCGTTCATTAACACAATGGCTTGTTACTGAAGCGCTGTCAACGCTCGATTATTGTTATATGCTAAATTGTGAAACAATATAAAAATGACATTCCTGCTTGGTTGAATTTGTCGCTGGACACTACACGCTTCTAGGCGGAATAGAACATTCTTTTTGAAAGGAAAACTGAGCAGTAAATTTTAATTTTGCTTACACTATTAGACAATGTTTTACATCTGAATCTAGACGGTTTCCATGATTCTCTGTTGGAATTCTCATAGAAAGTGTTTTATAATCAATAAGACGAAAAGTTTGCAGTGCTGGTGTAACATATAAAGCATTAAAATGGATTGAATTTGTTGCAATTTATAGTAAAATTCTTTGGAATAGAATAATAGATTCCTGTTTCCCTGGTATTAGGATCGAACAATTCACCAGAGGGCGTTATTCGCTCATACATTATCTATCGAAGAAGGATAAACGTGTGATCATTCTTAAACTTATCCTAGAACTCCGTAACCGTATTATAGGAAAAAACCGTTTACACCTCCGTGCTGACCGCGTTTAGTTTTCATTAAAGTGACATATTTAGTGTGTCTTAGCGTATGAATCTTTATTTTTGTATCCTGCGACATATCCGGACTTATCCGCTATGTCCTTGCGTCCGGCGACACCTTTACCCTTACCATCTGCGTCGAAACGTTGCTTGTGCGACCCCGTGTACTTCTGGGTGTTGGTGAGGCGGTCCACGGCTGAGTTTTTGACCACGCTCTGATCACCGGGTCAGAAAAGAGAAGTCTTTAGGACGCTGAAGGGAGGGAAGATGCGGACACAAAACAGCGTTAGTATAAGCACAAATAAGCTTTTATATCCTTATTAGGACTTCAACGGAGGTGTTGCGACGTGAAAACTTCTTTCGGAAGGGGCCATATCAAGGTACTTTTTGATGAAAAATTGGATTTGATAAGTAAAGAATTAATATCAATGTGATACTCAAATAATTTATCGAATACATGAATTTAAATAATTACAGGATCATGGCAAAAAATTTGGTCATGACTCAACATCATTTCGGTAAGCATTAGCGGTCCATGGCATATTTTCGACTATCTGTGATTGGCTGTTCGCAATGCATTTTGTCTATTCATTGACCACAATACGATATTCCGAAAGAAGTTTAGTTGTAATTAACTTATATTATCAATCAAGGCGTCATCCCTCAAACGCTCGTCCGAGTTGGATTTTACTATCAAATCAACTTAAAATTAAAAAGAATTCATAACAATTCTTTAATGACATTAAAAGCTATTTAATGTAACAACAGAAGTGCTATTGAACTTAAGTAATCATTCCAACTCGCACGAACGGGACGATGGAGAATAAGTGACATGACGTCAACTACGTCTTTTTCGGAACTTTCAAGCGATTATCGACTAAATACGAGTAAATGCAATAAAGTGGCACCCCACTTCAGGGGTTACAAGCTACACAATATTTGAAAGCAGCTTTAGGTAAATAAAGAATATTAATTATTTATGATTCCATCATGTCACGTTATCTCGTAGAGTTTAGTAGGCAGGTTACAATTAGAACAATGCTTCAAACCACAACATGTACATACGAACAAGCACTCAAGAGCTACATATATACATATCAAACTGTTTAAAAGTTCTACTGCTAAAGTGCTAACGCAAAGACTGGACTTTGAACGTTCTCAAAACTGACTAATTGTTGTATGTTCAAGCCAATTCAGCATGATATACATAAATAAAAGTAATGTAACTTTGGAAGTTATAGAGGACGCATCAATTGATGCGCTCCCTCAATTAGACTGTCATTGTTATGAATAGAAGGTAACGTAACTAAATTATGCTTCATCAATAAGGCTTGAAATTAAATTAGGAGCTTCCAAGTTTGTTTAATGCGACTTAGCAGTGAAGGTTTTCAGTCTGAAAGGTAAGTCGCGAAGGGTAAGTGTTCGAAATTTGAATTGATAAGTACCATATGCTAGTCTAATGTTCTGATGTAAGCTGAAAGGCCACCAGATTTAGATGATGTTTTTAAACAAATGAAAAGCAATGGCTGCACAAAAAATTTTTGGCGTAAACGCATGTTTCACGTAAAGAGAAGCAACTTACTGACGTTACTGTACACAATATACAATTACATTCGCCTAGCCCTAACGTAAACCTCATGTGTCACAGAATGAAAAGCTACTGTACACAATATACCATTACATTCGCCCAACGTGATACGCATGTGTCACGGAATGAGAAGCTACTACTATATATGTGCACCATATACCAATTACAGTATATTCACCTTATATGATTTGTATTTACTGTGAATACAAATAATTAAATGTGAATTTAATCTTAGTTGATCCAGCATCTATTTTCTCTTATGATGAAATTCGTGTTCAGTAAATGTGCGAATTAGTGCGCTACCTGAAATGCTCATTTAATAACAGCGTCTAAATTCGAGCTGAACTAGAAGATTTCTACACGCTATATGTTTCCATACAGTATTTCCTTCAGGTATCTCACCAATTTCATGCTTTACATGGGATAATATAAATAAAAACCAATCTAATTATATGTAGGTAAAAGCATTTACAGGTTAACGAGGAAAGAACCGATGGGTATATAAGGCTAGTATTTAGTCCATTGATGCTGAAATTTTACAAGGGTATCTAAAAAGAGAACGGTCACTCAACGAAACTTAGATTAGCACAAGCTTTGAACAGATGACAGCGAGCGAAGGAGCAAGGATCGTACAAATTTTATATGCAATCAAGTTGTTTGCACAAGGATAACACAATAAGGGAGCAAGCAAGGATAGCAATCATGTTACAAGCATCACCCAACACGAGAGGTAGCAAGAATTGCAATCATTTTGTATTTACAGGCATCACTCAACATGGGGAAGCAATGATTGCAATCATTTCGTAGGTATAAGCAATTAGTCATTATGAACTCAAGGTCAATTAGCGAGGTTTGGCGCTGGAGAACATTTTCAATCTTACTCGAGCTTAAAATTTGGCTACCTGTTATCTTTATCAAATTCATCCTATATTTTCGAAAAATGTGAAGATTCTGCGTGATTGGACTTTAATTATGACAAATGCAAATGTAAATTGCATACAAATATAAAAAACACAAATTTTCGTTAATACACAACAAATAATGAAATCATGAACAGCGTCAAAAACGACGACGGAAACCTATCGAAGTCTTCTATTAAAATAAGATTGTACTGCATATATAAATTTAAGAGACTATTTATCTCAGAAATTTCTAATCGAGAACTCTTCTCTTACCGTCGTGCCTCGAAGCCCTGGGGTTCCGCAGTTTTTGAGTTTATCCTTGATGGCTTCAAGATCCTGATTTTTATACTTGGCGAGCTCCGCGAGGTATTTCTCGTAGTCTGGATAGGCTATCTTCATTTGCCTGCAACCAAATCATGAACTTAGCTGTTTTAAATGAATCGTCCTAGTACGCTGAAGCCATCGTTTGCTGTTACTTGTTGCCGATAAATAAGCTAAAGAAGCCCTAAGAAAACAAAACCTCGCCTTTATACAGCCCGAACAAAATACATGCAATAATTTACTTGTCTTATAACTGATGAATGGCACGAGTGAATATCGCTAACTTTTGAAAAATATTAACATAGGTGCGACAGAGCTCCCAGTTTGTCACGCCATGGCCTAAATATGGACGCGATAAGAGGTCAGGGCATTCGCCTGTCTACGTCTTTTTGGCTCTCGGGCAGAGCGTCGATATATTGATTGCCCCGCCTTCTACACAAATCAACCTTGGCCCATTACAAGAACATTAAGACTTGCTGACTGGCACATGAGTTCTCTTGCCCACAAAATAAAATATAACATCATCAGCGTACGCTAAGCTAGAAAACGGTTTATTTACTATCTAGAATAAAATTTCCTAGATATTTTTGTTGGTAACGTCGGCGGTATAACGGGAACACTTGGCGCTTTAAACGTACGCTTTCCTAATCCCATTCCCGCTGATGGTTGAACTAATGTGTTTTTTATATCGTGGTCATGGTTGCAACGTTAGTCTTATATTTAACATATGGACGAGCCTTGTGATTAATCTAAAAAGCTTCAACCAAATTAGTGCCCAAGCCATAAGTGTCCGTCACTCACTTAAACTTCTTAAAGGTGATGGCAGTGTCGGTGGTGGTGATGGTTTTGCCGTCAATAACCTTCGCTTGCTTCATCCACTTGTCGGACTGAGACAGAGTTAACTGCTTGCCATCAGACTTGCTGTCGCCGAATTTGCTGAAGGCTTTGAACTGCTCGCGCAGAGTTGGGTTTTTGGGAGTGCCTGATCGTAAACGCGTGTATTTCATATGTGATATTCGTTTACTAGAAATCCCAGAATTTTTTGCAAATTTAGCACACGAGTTTAGCTAAAGCGGGATTTCTGCTATTTTTTATAATCTTGATTACTGTTTTTCCCTCAAACAAGTTCTTGGATACGGTAAACCAATCGAAAATCCTTCTATAAACTAAATATATGTGCCATAGTACATCTACAGAAGATGTAGAAGCCATAGTACATCTACAGCACGGTTAATTGACAATATTGATACACGTGAACAGTTATTTTTAGACGATTTGCATCGTAATATAAGTAAATGTATTTCTTTTTGAGGACACACAATCTTTCTCACCCGGTGACTCTCCATTGGCTTCAGGCTCTGGACTTTTGACGCCGTCCTTCTGATCTTCAGACCTCGGAGTGTCGGGGGCTTTAGCCTCGTCCGCAGGTCTAGGGGATTCCTTTGAGTCGTCTGAAGGCCTCGGAGAGTCCTTGGGCTCCTCTGCGGTCCTCGGGGAGTCATTAGATCCTTCAGAGGGTCTAGAGGAGTCTTTGGGCTCCGCGGGTCTAGGGGACTCTTTAGTCTCGCTGGTCTGCGAAGGTGCAGGTGACGGTGCAGTCTCTGCCATCTGAAAATAGGCAAAGAGATTAGACCATCATTATGTCATTAATCTATTCATCAATTGAGTCTCAACCATTTCGATGACGCTAACGACACTGATAACAGTAGGTAAGAGCGAGCTCAGATGAATGTATTGCTTCCTGAACTTTAATTTACGTTAACCTCTAAAAGGCTCATGCGATTTAAATTTTGCTTCTTGGAATATCCACCGATCTATCGTAGAATTCTTCATCCTTGGCGGACTTGAATAAATTGCAATTATTTTCAGCTATGTTGATGTTCAGACTTCATGTCTGTGGCTTACGTGGAAAGCTCACCCTTAAGGGCAGTCACAACTGTGGTAATAAATAATAAAATCTTTAATTACACTTTGTTGCGGATTGTTTGGTGTCATTTACAGGTCCTGCGGGATCTTTTAATGGGCTTAATTAATGTGTTTTATTCAATGGTTTTCATTAAATATACTTCTCAGAAAGCGTATCACACAATCGGCATTATCAAAAAAGTATAATTAAATGTGTATCATTCAATGGTCATCAGTCAATGAGTATCAATAAATGACAATCATTCAGCGGGGGCATCACTTTATGAAGCAAGCAGAACTCGGCCACTCCGTTCATGAGTCACGCACGGCAGCCTGGACAACCTCTTTAAGAGGGCAGCGCGAGTACTCCTGAGTAGAGAGTCTTTTGACACGCTACACTCAGACAAATAGAGGGACTTTGTCCAAATAGCGATGCACTTTTTGCTCCTGTTTGGGCCATCCTGACTCTGTATTGCCCGGTCGTAAGGGTGTATCACTGTTACGTATATAAAGTGTGTCACTATTTGGACAACTTGACTCATCAATTTTTGAGCGTAGCTCTAAACTCTGCGTTTTAATTAAGTTCATTGGAACCTTAATTTGGGATCATGTGTCTAAGTAACGATCAACGAAAGCATGTAGTTGAAACCGCAGGTCTCGCATTCCTGATATTTAAGATCGTCTGTAAAAGTAAGTTTCTTCTTATTAATTCTACTTTCAAATGTATCTCGCTTTGAATTTTCAACCTATTCAGCATTTTTAAGCAAAATATTTCGGGTACGGCAACACGCAACATTCCACCTGCTGATAAAAAACGCCTGGTAAATTTGCTGTATACAGATGGGTCTAGATTTAATTATTCGGCAAAACTGAGTGTCTAAATACGCGTTCAAAAGATGCAATTTCTATAGATAAATTTTCACATCCGAGTGGCGAGACAAGATTACAAGCGTGAACTCCGCACCAGCGCATGAGTCACACAGAGCGCATGCCCGGACGCTTCTTCGCCGTCGTGCCCACTAAAGTTTGCCGAGGCTTGCGTGACAAGTCCATGGGTGGGGCTGCAAAGCTTCGATTGTTTAAGATATGATAATGAGCTATATTGCTAATGTTGTACTGAAGGAAGGTTGTATGCCTCAAAAAGTAAAACAAAATTTTACGTACAAAATATTTGGTTATGTTGTTTATTTACCGATGTGAGATGTAAGAATGTTCATTGGCTTGTGTGCATACATCAACGTTTGGTGATTGATGGACTCAAGTGGAAAAAGCGAACCTGAAGGCTGCGCGTAGGCAATAAAATAAGCCTTGTAGAATTGGAATTTCGATTTAAACAGATACAAATTGAGGTCGAAAGCTTTTATTTTAACTTACGAACCTTGGAATTTTCAGTCTCCATGTTTTATCTTTGTCATAAAAGGCTTAGGAATATATTTATGTTATCCTCAAATAGGGAGTCAAATGTGACTACTTCTTCATTCGGACGGACTCAAAATCCTAGTATTTTCTTCATTTTTTAAACCCGATTCAAGCACTCCTCTTATTCTGGCATCCCGACTATCTAAGCAATGGCTGCTACTGCGATCATTTGTCTTGACAATCTTTATAGGCAGATTAGGGAGGCAGGGGCGAGCTTCAAATTATTCTTGAAAATTGTACCCTAATAAAATTATTGACTTAGCAGACGCGGTTACGCTTCCAACACATTATAAGAGTGCTTTCACAACATGAAAAATCATTAGTTGTGTTTCATACCAAAATTGTTCAAACTTTCAGCTGGGCATTTTCAATCATTTATCTATATTCATAGCTCTCATAGAAATATTTATGTTCTGTAAAATCCTAAGCATAGTGCGTCGTGTTAATAGTTTTTTTTATTCTGGCGAAGAAATCATTTGATTGAAAAAATGCCGGCTCCACTTGCGTAAACAAAGAAATTTTTGTGTTTCTTCTCTCGGACCCCTGACAAAAATTAATTTTTTCAGTACATCAGAGCGTAATGATCACATTAAGGTAAGGAGTGCCGTGCGATCGATGCTGGCCTCGCTTACCTCTACACACAGAGAGACTCTCTGTAATTCCAGGTGATGGCTGTGTCCTTTTGACCTCAATGTCGACGCAAATTTCAAACTTGGAAAAAATACTGCGAACGAAATTTTAAAAGAAAATAAAAGGGATCTCTGGCTTGTTCATAGCAAATAGATCCGTAAAAATGAGATCCATAGATACTAAAAACGTCTGAAAACATGATACAAGTTTTTCACGTGCTGGAAACTCATGTTATGTGCAGCCAGTAACTGTTTGCGATTGGCCTAACATTTGCTTTGTTGTTCGTATGTTCATTAAGCATCAAATAGAAGTTCATATTGTTTTGATGCTTCCTGCGCTCTTTTGTGGGCGATATTGACGATTATTTGGGTCACGACTTGTAACAAATTAATCGATGTATCTTGAATAGGAATTTCTTTGAAAAAATTCGTTTCATTTCGATCAATTAATCAAAATGACGAATGAGAGATTAGATGAACAGGTTCATGAGGGTTACACAACGTTTCAAACTTTATTTCTTCGTACCTGAATGCACTGTAGATCTTAAATTTTGAACTGTAGTCGTTGTTGTCATTTATGCTCTTAATAGCAAATTCGTAAAAAATAAGAGGTTCGAACTCGACAGTTTTGATAGAGAAATGGATGAGCGACTTCCTTGTAAGGGATATGTGTGTGATATAGAGGCATAAATGTCCCCCTTGTACAGTTGGGTGAGAGCCAGAGTCGCGTATGTTCTTCTCGCTCATATGACAAGTGAACATCGCGCTGTTAAAGTGTTGCTCGATCAAACAAAGAATCGCGTTAATTTTTTTAGTTAAATAAAAGAGGATTATTTGTGCACATTGCTATGGTTATTAATAAATCTTACGTCCATCAATGTTGTTTTGTTGAAAAAGATACTTCTAGCTTTGAATAATTTATATTGTTTTCGCCGTCTGTTTGTCAACATCAATCAACAAGTTTTATTCTTCAGTCTGAGTAACCAAGTTTGAATAATTTATTCATATCAATATACCATTAATGCAGTAAAACTTCGTATGAATTCTCACTTTAAAACTAGGCTGCAGGAATCATTTCCCTAATATTGAAGGTTCCGAGCTCATGGCGCTATGTAGCTACAACCCCGGACACAAAACACTCGACGGGGAGACGAGCTTTGTTCACTTTCCTCGCTACGCGTGTCACTTGACTAACAAATGAAAGAAGTTGTTAAGTTCCGATCACGATTGGTCATTTCATTTGGTTGAAACAATCGGAGGAAGTTTCAGAGCCAACGTTCTGTGTCGAGTCTGCAATGGTTTATATTTGATCAAATTTTGCTTTAACATGATCGATATGTTCGACAACTTTGTGATCGCATGAAACTTTTCTCCCCCTCATAAATTTATTGAAATTATTTCAGGAACTTGAAAAAACCGCAAACCGAGAAGAATTTCATCAATATTATTTTCATTATTACATATTAGCAGGCAAATGAGTTTTCTACTAGCGAAGCAATTATACAGGATTTACTCTCTGCTTGATGAGCGCAAGATAGACCCGTGGTTTTTTTGCAGGGTTCGTGATTGCGGAAGGGCGGCATATATGCACCCGGCACTGCAGTTCTCATCAACACGAATTTATTGCCACAGCAAGCTGCTGCCGCGCGCTCTTTACTTTGTTACAGACTTTATTTTAGATCTTTCCTTAAACAAAATTTGAACCCAGCGTGCAACTTTCGACTAACCTAAAAAAATAGAAATAAAATGAAAAAAATATTTCAGGAATGAAGAAGTTGCAGGATCATCAGGATCATTTTGCAGCTTTTTGATCACCAGAGGAGTTTCACCCATATTTTAATTTTTTTGTTCAATAAAATTTGTGAAGTGAAGTGTGTCAAGTAAAGTGTGTTTATAAAAAAAATTTCCCCTATGTACTAGCTTTAACGGTTAACCGTAAAGCGTCTGATCAGTTGCTATGGCTTGGCAGTAAATTAAGTAAATAAATTAAGTAAATTACAGTACTAACTTTCACCAGGAATTGTTCTTAAAAAACTACCTAGTTATTTGCGACCTTTGATGACAAGGGAATCAGAGATCGGATGTTTTCTTTTTCAAAAATAAGAACGATGAACACGACTCGAACTCTTAAGTTTTGATATAGATAGAATGGATTCTGGCATTCATTTGTGCCTTCAGATCTGACCTTAATTATTCGAACATGTCGTCGCATCAAGTTGTGAAAATTACTTTTTTTTATTTTGTACGGATCGAAGATGAAGTTCGTCATGTGCCTTGGTCAAGTTAGTGGCTGAACATAAAACGTCATATTCTAAACGATGGGAAATGTTAATATTGGCTTCTAAATGCAACGTGACGTAAAATGCTCTAATATTAAATGCTCAATGGTTATTATTTTACTATAATTTTTTTCTAATGATTTATAATTTGCTGGACCTGAATTATCCTGACTATATTTTTATCCGAAGAATTTAATCAAGCAGGGGACGTTCTTTCAAACGTAACGGCCGATTTCTCATATGTGATTGGTAGGTTTAGCTTGAAAAGCCGTCAGTAATTGGTTGACGGAGTTACAAACTCTTCACTATTTCTAATAGTACAGCCCTAGTAGATTCAACAACGAGAGTGTGGCAGCAACAGGTCCCCGCAAGCGTGCGTGACGAGATTCTGATCGACCAAGAAACGCGCCTTGAATCCCAGAGACGACGGCCGCGGGCAGGTATGTCCTCTTCCTTTGTGCTGCTGTGGCTGTGCTCTCAGCATAGTTGGTTGGGGGATGGAATTTGTTCATTAAGTTAATTGTTTCTGAAGGTTTCGGCTGGGTAATCACAGCCTTCTTGTTATAGGAATAAGCTGGGCAAAATTGTAATTTTGTATAAGGTTATTATTTCAATTGTTACATAATATTATTATTATTATTCTAGGTAATATTTTACAAAAATTATGGGCCCGTAATATTTCAAAGACTAGGTCTTTAACGGAAATAATGTTTAGCCATTCTAAAGAAGTTCTAGATTTTACCTCAAAAATGTTAAATCGTTTTCGAAGAATGTAATTGGAAGGACTTCATTTCCACAGGTAATATGTTTCCAATGAAAGCCGCCGTATAATTTTATCCGGTATATTTTTGAATGCTCTCGCCCTAATTACGAACAAACAAGTCTTGTTCAACGTAAACATCATGCGAGTTGTTTACTTGTCTACGAACGCTGCATGTGAAAGTACTGATAGACTAATCGTGTGCATGCATTTAACATCACTTTCACCTTCACCAGGCTTCTAACCTCGATGTTGGAGGAGAATTTGAGAGGGATAAACTGAGATGGATCAATTTGTGAAAGGGATGAGAGGAAAGTTTGAGAGGGATGAATTTGAGTGCACCTTCGAATCTCGTTCCTATCGAGTTAATAATACAATTTACGTTATTACAAACAAAATTATGGCCTTAATCTCTTAAAAACATTTCGACAGGTAATTGTGCATGCTTGACACGAGTAAATAGAATAGTTTTATACGGAGGCATTTACCATTGATCTTTATGAATTTTTTTTTGTAAATAGAAGTACGTACATTTAAAAATAAAAACACTAATATAATAATGAATTGCCTTGGAAGTCTATTAGAAAATGCTCCTCTCTCGCGGTCACACAAGATAAGGCACACCTTTCCCGAGCATTTCACCGCATGAATAGGACCCAACTTGATTTTGCTTGAAAATTCAGAACACATGCCTAGTTGGTAGTAGGTATAGATTTACTATTATAATTATAACTAAATTGCAAAAAGTTCGCGAAAAAACTATAATTTTCAAAGATTTCATGATATTCCACAATTCCGTGGAGAGGCACAGCGTTGCGGCTCACTGCCAGGCCGCTGCATGACGCAGCACTTATTGCCGCGGAGTTGCGTCACAGCTAGCAATAGCTACGCGAAGGTGCGGCCTTATAGTTGCCTTCTCATTTATTATAGCTCGTGTTTTTCACTCATGGATCTATATATGTTTTGTGACATAAATTGTGCTATTCACAAAACGTAATTAGCATTGATCGCGTGCTTGCATGTTGGGACCAAAGATAGTTTTTTTTTATTTTTGAGTACACAGATGAGTAATGTTCACATCATCTTTACTTACGCATGTTATTGAAATTGTTTTTCCACAAATAGCATGCAACAAATTTCGCAACTTTTTAAATTGTTTGAGGCTCTCTTCCATGCAGGTAAGATCAGAAAAACAAATTAATATGTTAGTGATGATAAAATTCAAAATGAATTGAAATGAAATAAGATTACATTAACTTAATTTAGTCATATGAGTTGATCATCCTAAGGATCTTAGATTAGAATTGATATTATAAATCCACTTCACGAAATTTTAAGTAATAATAAATAAATTTCCTTCAATACAACCCACGAAGTTTCCATAAACGAAAAAAACTGTAATTTAATATACCGGCATTATTTATAATTAAAAAATGTCCGTGCTTTCTACCAACTCCATCTTGTTTGCTATTTTTAGCTGTGATGTTAACAAATTCTTTCTCGACGTTTCGTGTGCGAGGAGAATCGATGGCCTCCGTTGAGAGTGTGGCAGCCATGGGCATGTGTAACCAAAACAAATGAACGACGTACACACCAAAACAAGACTTTTAATCCTTGTTAAGCACGAGTCCTTAGTCCTTTTTAAGGATTACTGCCTTGATTACTTTCCTGCCACAGGTTCCAAAACATGGCATGGTTTCCCATGCCGGTGAAATTATTTTTCGGATAATTTTTCCTAAAAATTTGCATACGTTAATAACTTCGCATTTACATTTTTTTATTTTCAGACGAGATTAGGTGAACAAATTAATAAGTTCTTGTTAAGAGAGGATTACTCGTCCGGCCACGTTTTACGATCAGACAATGAGGTCATCTCAAATTAAGCGTACGCTAATTATAAACGGGACTAAATGCTGGCTCAATTATGATACCGCTTGAGAGATTATGTGGCGTCGCGCTGCAGAAATTGCCATTTAATAATTCGCTGAGGTGTGTGTTGCCAAGACATCGACAAAACATCGGGAAATTCGGCACAGGATAGCTAAGATTATTCTGTATGGAATTTTGCAATCGTTGTTGTTTTTCATAAAGTAATAAATTTTACCAGCATATATGTACCAAACCACGATGCATATGTACCAAAATTTTGTTGTTCATGTGCTCCAATCGTGTATGGATTGTTGTTATTTTAAATAAAGTATTGAAGTCGGCTCATTATCATTAGTTGAAACAACTTTGAACTTTCCCGTCGTAACTTCAAGAAAGATTTGTAAAGTTTACTTGATATTGATGAGGAGTTATTTGTTCTGAAACAGCGGCTATTTAACCAAATTCTGGAACATCTGCCTAGTGACTGGAGCAAGCTCCATGGAGATGGCAGCGGCTTGTGACCTTCATAACAGTTCCGTAATTACCAGCGTTCGTGTCATCTGACGATTCAGGTCACTCACGAAACGAGCTCCTCGGGCCTGGGGTAATTTGGGCATGCCTAGAATTGGAGGGTTCTTGTATGAAGGATGTTCTTTTTCCTATTGTTATTTATCATATTTTATCTAAATCTATATTGACACAGCTATGTTTGATCGAGCATTGAATGAGCTTGGCAAAGCAACTGTCATGAAACATTGAGAGATGTTGCAAACGTTCTGAGAATTACATTTTCTATAAATAAAACTGTTACGCTAAGGTCCACTTGCAAGTTTACTGTCGAAAATATTAAACTTTTTATAGCGATTATAAATACATATCATATATATATTGATTATTTTTATTAATTTCCAGACATTTAATCCTTAGCTCTATAAGCACAACGCTCTGGCTGCTTATTATAGAGAAGCTGCTCATGAACGGCGTCGTCGGCATTCCCGGCACGCGCATACGATGCGTCCGAGCGAAGAATTTTGAACAGCGCAGCGACTATTGTAATGGGTTGGATTATCGTTGGTTTATCCTCTGAGGTTCGAGTTCCTGCAGTTCGCTCAATCTAAACTCTGGCTTCCACATATCACTACCGGGTACGTGAGTGCAGGCTCATTTATTCATGCGCGATAAGTCGCCACTTTCAAAAGAAATTTAATGGGAATTTGAAGAATTGAATGAATGGGAATAAATTTGATTGGGAATTTGAACCGATGATGCGACAATCAATTATTTAAGATGGCAACTCTAGATAGGCATAAGCATTTATCCTAGTAAATATTATTCGTTTGAAATGAGTACTACTAAAAATAGTTCAGGAATTTCATTCGCGATTAAATAACAAATTTCCCGAAGAATGGAAGATTTCTCAGCTCTGATAATCCTATACAAATTTGAATTAGTATGTTAGTATGTGCGCTTTAAGCAACTAGACGCATGATATGATAAATACGACTTTCTATTGCCAATCCAAACGAGCTGAAAATTTTATGATAAAAATGTAAGTCACACAATGACAAATTAATTGTGGTCAGTATATTGATGGGCAAAAACCATAAATTGCAAAGCCACCGGTAAGCCGCGCGAGATTTCCAATAGGGTACGCGAAGGATCGTCAGGAAGTATCCACTTACAGCGCACGGAGCGTTCACGCCATGCATGCTGAATTAATGTATGCTTATCAATCGCTGCTGTGGATCATTAAAAGTGAACGCATTCGTGTACTGCTATGAAAGGTGAAAACTTCATTATGGTGTATGGCTGGGAACAGAAACGAGTTAGCTATATATAATCTCCAGCTGATGTTGTTGAAGAGCGGATGGAGAAAAAATTGGTTGGCATTTATTTAGTCCGTTATATAGTTCATATATACCTTTTAACATTAAATCCCATTGCTACAAAAATGCAAAGCCTTGTAATATTTTTACAGCAGACGCATGTGGTGGCGTGTAATTTACAAGTGGTCATGAGAGAATTATTTATGCATTTAAAAAGTGTACTCGTAATTCATATGTTTTTGTTTATGTTATATCCTTTATATTTGGGTCCTATTTGCGTTAACCTTGCTGCTCAAAGGCAGCTAGGATACCCAATTTATTATGATGCAGAGTGTAAATTTGGCAATAAATGATGGTAGTTTCCTCTCACTAATCAGTATCAGGGTCTGCAATCTTGTCACGCTATCTTGATAAGGAATGCTTAACACCACAGAACGAATAAGTTATCGCTCTCACAGATAACGATTGCTTAGCTGCACACAAATAATATAATCAATATAGTAGATTACGATTACTTAGCACGACACAACTAAAAAGTAATCATTATCGTAGATTATTATTACTTAGCACGACACAACTAAAAAGTAATGGCTATCGTAGATTACGATTACTTAGCTCGACACAACTAAAAAGTAATCACTATCGTAGATTACGATTACTTAGCACGACACAACAAAAAAGTAATCTCTATCGTAGGTTACGATTACTTAGCACGGTACAACTAATAATATTCGTTCAAAAATTTATTTTTAGTCCGTTATATAAAATTTATTTTTATTCCGTTTAAAAATTTATTTTTAAAGACAACACTTCCAAAGAATCCAGGTACTCCGATGTTAAGCATGTACAGTTAATTTCTAATTTTATTTTCATATAAAAAATAATTT
>NW_025935919.1:223775-262898 GCF_000764305.2 Hyalella azteca | reverse complement strand
GGGCGACAGACGTCAGGCAGGGCGACAGACGTCAGGCAGGGCGACAGACGTCAGGCAGGGCGACAGACGGCAGGCAGGGCGAGACGTCAAGCATGGCGACAGACGTCAGATAGGAAACCGCTGACGCTAGATCGTAGCAGCTCAGAAAATGCACGATTGAATTTACGTGGCGACGATGGAACCATGCAGGATGAAAGTAAAAGTTTCCCTAATACGTGAACAGGTTGCTGCTGGAAATTAAGCGAGACTGTATGAATGTCACCCAAGCACATGATCAAGGTGTAGAGTGCTGCTTCTGACTAACACCTGAACCCACGAATCAATTGCCTAAGAGTATATATGCATACTGATCGAATCACTTAGTTAAATATAGTCATATATTCAGTTAAACTTACTGCTAAAGTTTACGACCGGAACAGTGGCCGGTCGCATCCGAATGTACGAGACAAATGAGGTAGTTTCAGGTGGCCACCTGAAGCCGGTTTTTCATGTCATGAACGGTCACGTTCTACCAGACGTACTAGTATCGTTTTAACTTTTAGATAATCTTAGCAATTCAAGGGTAACACAATATTTACTTCTATATAAATTTTTTTTCTTCCTTATACGAGCTTGATTGAATATCCATGCTTGATAACTGAAGACACGAAAATTTTTTACGCGTAACAAAAGAAGATTTACAAGACGATGACGGTATTGTAATTTGCTCGTATCAGGTATGTTGTTTTTGTTGTTTACCGACAACTTGATTTCATTACTCAAGGCCTCCGTAGTCAATAAAGCTAGGCCAAAGTTACGATTAAAATCTATTGGTATAATCAAATATTGGAATTGCAGCATTAAAAATGATACAAGCGAGTTGTCTGTAACACATGCATGTAGAGTGGAAAAGCATGCTAAAACATTTGATTTCGTCGTTAGATTTAATCCGCAAATGTTGAACTTTTGTGTTTCTTTTGACCATATTTTTAGACTAGACAATGTAGTTGAGGAACCTAAGCCGCATCACGGTAAGAGGTTTAAAGAAAATTAAATACCTGATCTTCTAATTTTCGTTTCTTCATTGACTGATTGTTTGAGAAGTGATTGAAATATTTAAAGGCTACGCTCCTCAAATACCACGAGAGCAACCATTGTGCATCAACAAATAAACTGGTTAGCATCATTTAATTGATTTATTCACATCGATTATTTCGCCTTAAAGAGGCTCAAAAGAACAATCGGCTTGATGAAACGGGTGAGTCAATCTATTGACAAGCGATTCAATCAAACTCAACCTGATATTAAATATTTTGATAAAAATCTCATCAGAAATTCGATAAACGCAAACTTGTTCGCTACTGGTTATCTTATGATCTGCTGTATTGATTTTGGCGGTGAAAAAATAGTTTCGCATACGGATATGGCTATCATCTTCCTAAAAATATTCGTATCTTTCTATTAATTTCAACCTTGCTTGATAAACCTTCAGAAATTAGCTGACGAGGCTACGAACTTTTAACTATTTTTGATGGTGAGACCCTGGCTGGCCACTACGTGATTACATAGTAGAGCCATGGCCCAGCACATGCGGTACTCTATATGCCACCAGGCAGAGAGATATTTCCTTATAATTACAGCGGCTTTTCAAAAATTAATAATTTTATATAATAAATTCATACATTTTAAGGAAGCGTGCGGTGAGACTTATCCAGGATTACTGATGATGTGAAGAAACATCATGGCTAACTGATCAAGACATATCCTGCCGTTAAGTAAAAACTTCGAAGGTCGGTTCTCTAGACGCATGTCGTCAACAACATCAAAATTTGGAATGACAAATTNTTTAATGCTATTAAGTAAAATCTAAAGGCTTTTTCTATAAATGCTACAATTGCTTAAATGTAACGGCGCTACCGCTACCGCTGCTGAAAATGTAGCGGCCGCTACATGTAGCGCGCTTCTGCCCACTTCTGCCTATGCGATAGAAAAAAGGTGCTCAGAGTTAGGAGCAAGGAAAATCCTGCTATGTTTTGAATTGGTAGATCTTAGCCCTTCCTCAGTTATCCCAAATGGAATTGATAATCTTCAGTATTTATTTATGGATTTAGAAGCGAATCTCATGTAGTTCAATATAAAGCAAAATAATAGATAAAAAGTAAACTAATGTAAGTGGCGAATTACTTACCTATTTGTTCTTAGTACTCTCATTCATTATTCTCACTTATCCAGGATACCCACGAATCACTGGTACTCACCCACATTGAACCTAAAATTAATTTGAAACTTTATTAATATATCACAAGCTGACGTTCAAACTTGTACATCCGTAATGGATTTACAAGTTTGAACAAGTCAGCTTGTGTTCCTAACAACTAGCGTAGATCTTCCACTTACATTCACGTCAGTTATGATGGCATCGCTGTGGTCAATGAACTCCCTTCGTACTTCATTCATAATTATGATAAGAATTGGCGCACTCAAATGAAATTCATCACATTTAAATCAACATACGTCCAGGAAACTTCAAGTTTGGGATGTTTTAGAATTTAGGATTAGAATAAAAATTACAAATTCTCCTCATTACCTAATATGCGCCGATTGGAAAATGTGATTTGATGTGTGAAAAAATTAGGTCTATTGCCAACACAAGTGAAGTGAAACAAGGCATTCGAGTTTGGGAATAATATTATTTATGACGACTGAAATCGTAGAGGTTTGAGCGACGTAACTGCAGGAACTTATGATTTATGGGGCGTGATTGACTTTATACATTAATGTCACTGGAACCAAATGGCTTCAAGAATCACTTGTGTTGATGGGATGAGAATTTCGATCGAAAAGTCGAATGAAGTTGAAGATAAGAAAAGTCAGCGAACCTAGGACACGAGTGCGCAATTGACTTGATGAATGTAAATTCAGACGTCTCATGACGAAATTGAATGAAATTTGAATTAACAGAAACTATAAAGAACGCAGGTGATGAGAATGAAAATTAGTTTTTCTCCCAGCCTCAAAATTCATAAGTAAGAAATTACATTGAAGGTTAACGATCATAACGCAATGCATTTGCTTTTCATGTACGAAGCGTGTTTAAAGTTAGGAGTAGGAATATCCACTATTGATACGACGGGTTACAGGGCAAAGTGCTAAGTCGCATGACCTTATCACTCGCAGATTATCAGCACCTCTAGAACTCTTGCGGCGCATCGCCATTGAAGTAAAATAAAATACTTAAAAAAAACTTTTCAAAAAACCACGTTTTTCTTGTAGACTAAAAAGTAGAAAATAAATTATGGCTCGCCCCAAAAAACGTGAAGCTGAGCTTCCCTAAAAGTTTCAGAGCGCTAGCTAGCGGGAAAGTTGGTGAAATATCGATTGCAAGATTTGATCATCACAGACAGACAGACAGAAGGACACGAAAGTGAGCTAAGAAAAACGTGGTAAATAAATAAACGTCGTTATCAATGGAATTCAGTATAGCCGAAGTTTCTTACAATATTTTCTTGTCAATCAAGAACCAAGCGGAGTCAGAAAACAGTGACAATTCATTTTAGTCTAGCTCGCCCACAATGGTGCTTGCAGGTTCTTATTTTAAATTTTGATCTAAATTTCGGAATAAATAAACATGAAATCATATCTTTAAAGGGATTACTTCATGGCCTTATGACATATACCGGACAATCCATGTGACTGCCCTTCCTCTGTACAGTGGTTGTCACAAATGTATATTGCCGTCTTTCTCCACGAGCGCAAACTTTTCATACCTCAGTTGCCAACACAAATGTCCCGTAGCCATTTGCCCGAGGCTTTGACTAATGAATCAAAATTTCTTCATTTTCAATTTCTGATGAAAACATTAGTGAGTTTTTTTAAATTATAATGTAATTGAATTTGGCGGTTAAATGTGAAGATTAGTCACCCCGGCTACAATTTTTTATGAATAAAAAAAGTGAAAAAGGGAAGTGAAATAAAAGATAAGTGACTAAAAATATGCGTTTCGAAAGTACTTTTTAAAGACCACACTTCTAAAGAGGCCGGTATCTCCGATGTTACACAGGTACAATGAATTTTTTATTTTACCTAAATTTTTCTGCAACTGCTTGTGAAGTATAAGATTTCATACAAAACTCTTTTTTCATACAAAAAGAAATTAATTGATTACCACTGATTGACCACTTATTTGGTGATTCTGTCAATTGATTCGTGCATCGTCTCCGACTTTAAGCAAGTGTGCAAATTTTCAGATCGATTGGAGGGCAGGTAGAAGTGTTTTGTGTATCGATTATAAGATTTGTAGCAGATAGACAAACAACAAGAAGTGAAGTTAAATAGATGTGCGCTAATAAAACAGATAGAGATATACTTTATAACAGAGATTATCTATCCCTAGCTTCGTCCCAGTTAGTTGGGAAAAAGAAGACTGCTTTCTGCTTTGACATTAACTTTCATGTTAGCTAAATGGCTATACCATATTTATGCACGTTGCGATATTTTATTCATGTTCTTCTCATTTAATCGTTTATGAACAAATGTTGGAGAAAATTCTCCTTCGTGCTGGGTACCATAAATTCAAAAGTTACAAGAATATAACAATTCTGAATTTTATTTATCCAGGTAAACGCCGTACGGTGGTGGATTTCAAAAAAGCTGCAACATTACGCGGACGGTAACCTTTGGGTGGCGAGTTACAGAGGATCAAAGGTGCGAGATTGTGACGGAAGTCCTTTTAACTTATTTAATGATAATGTCTAGGTACTGAAGATCGTGGAGCGATCGACAAAAAAGCGTCTTGATAAACGTTTCTGATAAATAAATAAATTTGAAACGATATATGTAATAAATACAACATTTATTATAATACTGTGTTTTTAGAGAAATTTTTTCACGGAAAATGTTTTACATTTCTTACCGTTTCCGACAATCAGCTTCAATAAGAGCTGACAAGAATTTTGTGCTGTTCAAAGTCAAAGAATACAAAGCAATTCTGTCCACTCTAGTCAGTCCGGCAACAACTCAAGCAGTGACGTGGCCGCAGTTTGTTTTACCGGTGCTTACTACAGTGACTGCTATAAAAACTTGCCGGACAGCTTGCTCTGAGACTGTAACTTGTATTCTCTTTATTTATTCTTATATTTCGTCTATGTCGATACGTTTGATACATGTTCATTGAGGATTGATGCTGAAATAGGAAGTTTATACGATTTTAACGCCTGTTTATTTGGATAGAGAAATAGTTTGGCTGAGTATACAGATAGCACCAATTTGTCACTAACGATTATGTCGTCATTGCAATTCACCAAAATCGTGAGACTTGCATAGCTATTGCAAGCCAAAGCATACGTGACAGCGGACTCTCAGTACAGACATGTCGTGGTGCATTTAATAACGTCAGAATATTTAGTTTTTCGGCCGTTAAATTAACTGCATTAATTGAATGTTCCCTACAGATTTTCACGGCAAAATGGGGATACAAGATAAAACCCAGCGATCTGCCGCTTCTTATCCTCCTTCAAATAGCTATTTGCTAGTTGAGTTGCAGCTCCAATTTAAATAGAACAATAAACATGAAGTACGGAAACATTCGGGACATTGACATTAATTCTTAATGTACAAATCTTATACTTTTATGTCACTGGCCAATAATGAGGAATAAGTGGCTAAAATTGCATGAGAAATCTCGGAGTGTTGCCTCATTTTCGTGTTGTTAGGAGCAAGAGTAAGTAGTAAGGCCACAGGGTTAGGAGATAAAAGCCACAAGGCCAGCAATGAAAAGCCACTGGCGCAGTTGTGAATGGTCTCCGGGCCAGGAGGGAAAAGTTACAGGATCTGGCGTAATGGGCGACAGGTCGGGAAGTAAATTTGGAAGTGCATGGCCAATGGCCATGGGCATTATCAGCACTAATATTTCCGTTGAAGAACAAATTACCCGGATGCATCAGAGGTAATGCTTGTATCATCCCATGCATCCGCGGTATCCTAACAATTCAATAGATTTCAGAAAATCAAAATCATTTAAACTTCGCTTCCAAATCCATAAATGTATACTGATAATTTGCAATTACAAATGGGGTAACTAAGGAAGAGCAGATACCCACCAATTGAAAGCATAAGACATGATTTTGCCTCGTCCTAACTCTGAGCACTTTTTTCTATCACACTGTATTTACGGTTTTGGTTAATGTTCGCAACTGAGGTATGAATGTTGGCAACATGAGGTATGAAAAGTTTGCGCTCGGGGAGATAGACGGGAATGTACATTTGTGACAACCACTGTACAGAGGAGGTGCAGTCACATGAATAATTGTCCGGTATATGTCATAAGGCCATGAAGTAATCCCTTTAAAGATATGATTTCATGTTTATTTATTCCAAATTCAAATCAAAATTCTCATCTCATCGAAACAAATAATTCTTAAAGCCATTTGGTTCCAGTAGTATAAAGTCAATCGCGCCCCAAAAATCATAAGTTCTTATAGTTACGTCGCTCCAATCTCTACAATTTCAGTCGTCTTAAATAATAGCACTGTTAGAAAAATAAACGTCAAATGGTATTACCGGCGTTTGCACATGCAAAATCGAAAAAATCACGACCTGATCAACATCGTCGTAATTAATGGCCTAATAAACGCAACTGCAAATTTAGTTCGGTAGAATATATTTACTGAATATCGGAGACCGGCCGAGAGTCCGGCCGGAGATTGTTGTCCGAGAGGAAATTTTTTACTATTATATATACAGCGGTGAAAAGCTAACTTTTGATTCAATGCTTCTGTATACCCGTTGATTCAAAGGATAGGACAGAGAAGGAAAAATAGGACGTCGATTTTTCATGCTCCAGAAAAATAAAAATCACAAGATAACATAGTAACATAACATAGTGATGTCGGAGTGAAAAACATTGGCGTGATGTGGCCCGTTCTTGTATTTATCGTGACTTGTCCTCAGGTCCTAATCTAAACAGGTCCTAATCGATCAAAAAACAGGTCCTTTGACCGGATCTTTTCCAAACTCACGATAGTTTGAAATAGACACTGGACTTCCACTGCATGGGTTCTATATGCTGCTAGGCATTTCAAATTTGAGCATATATTTCTACATAGCTTTATCTAGTCCGTTCTTGAACGCGTTTATACTTGGAGCGTCAACGATGGAATCGAAGAGGCTGTTCCACATGTCGGTGATTCGAAGCGAGAAGAAATGTTGTCGCGTGGATGACCAAATTAGGTCATGAAAGCGCCTGAACTCCGGCTTCCTGTTATTTAATAATTAACGTGAAGAGAGAAGAATTAGCGCAGTCATTATATTTTCATTATATTATTTGAATTAGCAAATAAATACAATTCGGAATAAATTGGATTCGGAATAAAATTATTTGCTAAAATTTTCAATGCTGTAGTATTCAATGTTAAAATATTTTCCAATCCAGACTTCATTCCGGAATGGAAATCAACACCTCAACCATTGCGCAGCTTCACTTTGGGTGAGTACCATGAGTGGATGGGACCATGAGTGTGTGGGTACCAAGGATGAGCGAGTACCGTGGGTGGGGCGCTATTAGCATTACCGGTATCTCTTTAGATCAATATACCCACTTATGTCGTGGCCTATCATTTTGACCATACCCAGCCGCTTATTCGTCTTATTTTTATTAATTTTTCTTTATTAAGAACAGTAAAATTAGATTTGCTTTTAAATACATAAATGAAGACTGGAGATTAGCAATAACAGTTGGGTTAACTAAGGAAGAGCGAAGATCCACCAATTTCAGGCACAAGGTAGAAATTTGCTTGCTCTTAACTCTGAGTACCTTTTTCTATCACATAGGTTATATGGTTCTTTAGTTAATATTAGGAGTTTAATTCTCACAGCCATGAGAATAGTCGTAGTTAGTGAATCACGGCAGGAATTGTGAATGATGAACTTTGAAGATGGTGCAGAATAAATCTGAGATATTTCACTCGTGTCGTACAACAAATGGTGACGTCATATGTGAGGTACTCAACTGACGGTTGATGTCAGACATGCGGTACCTAGTTGGTGATGCAGTCAGAGATGATGTCAGGAGGTCATGAGTGCACGTCTGGGTTGTGAGGTCACAGGCTCGTGGGTGTGAGAACACAATGAAGTTCACACAATCTATGGTGACGCTGCCGAGGGTCAAGATAATGGAGCCAAATGGTGCACGGATACGGACAAGGGCCAACCAGAGCTGACTCATCTCACCAGTCTCTTCCATCAGCGTTGCGGCTACGGTACTGAATTAGCATATTTTTATATTTTCATTTCATATTTAACTGAAATGATAAAAAGCAGTTGGTGTGTAATAATATTATGCAAATGTTATAATGTTATTAAAATGACATGAAAGTATTCAAGCTTGTCCAGTAGCGGGAATATGCTCTAACGGACTTAGAGCATGTGTCTGGGTCGGCATTTGTTATATTGTTTTTTAACGTTTACGATTGTTGCAGAGTGCGTTAAACTTCGAGGCCTTCAAAAAATGATCGCCGTTATGGATTTATGGAACTAACTGCAATAAAATCAAATACAGTGAACTGGAGCGGAGGATCACTGATGAAAAGTATTCTTGGATTTGTGCTCCTCATATTTATCGTAAATTTTTTGTTTAATTTTTCCTTACCGTCTTCGATTCCTATTCATTACGTTTGCTATGCAATCATGAAAGTTATTTCTTTAACAAACTCTGTACAGAAAAGGCTTACTTGGCTTATTCTTCATGGCCGATGTTGCAGTTGTGGAACACAATTTTCTGAACAAGTGGTTAAGTTAGTTTCTCATAGAATGTTTTCTTTCTCATTTTCTAATTAGGGTAAACTTTCTGCTTTTGTTATTCTTAACAAATTTATTGAAAAATGCGTAAAAAGCTTCTGCCACTTCGTTACCATGTAATTTTTCTTCCTTTATTTCAGTTTCTCTTGTCTTTCACTGACCCATGCTCTATGGACGAGATAATTCAGTGAGGGAATATTCGCAAAGCCGCAGCTAACGAGACTGACATTAAACTCGACTGCGGTTCTGCATGGGCAATGCATGGGCACATATTCCAGTCTCAACTAGGAAACTATTTAATTGTCCTTAAATTTTATGATCATTTAGTGTAGCTTGAAACAATATAGGTTATTCTGCTATATTTTTCCCTTAAGCAGAAGCAATGGAGGGGGCGATCAAAACACAATTTTTGATGTTGCTGATGACATGCGTTCAGAGTACCGCGACATGAGAAATTTTAGATGAACAATCGGAAATATTTTTCATTAGTTAGCCATAATGTTTTTTTTTCAAATCATCAGTAATATTGTATCTATATCACTGCTCCCCTCCCATTCGTTAGTAGGTATAATAAAAGTATAATAGTAATAAGTGATTTTTGAATGCTGGAATGCCATTTACTCTGGTGAATAGAATGGATGACTGCGCGATGGCATGTCTAAGTCTGCACATGCTATGCAGTTGCGCTAAATGCAAACAAATTGTGCGCTGCCGCGGCCTCACTATCGTAAATGGATGAGAGTTTCGTAACTTCGTCAGCCAATTACTGACGGCTTATCAAGCTAGGCTTGATAGAAAGATACAAATATTTTAGGAAGATGAAGACCAGATCCGTACTCAAAACTATATTCTCACCGCCAGAATTAATACAGTAGATTGCAAGACAACTAGTAGTGAACGAACGAACAAGTTCGCGTTGATCGAATTCCTGAGGTGAAGAAGGTTTTTATAGAAATATTGAATGTCAGTTTAAGTTTGATTGGAGCGCTTGTCAAAAGACCGATTTGATCAAACCGATTGATCATTTGGGCCTCTTTGAGGCGAAATAATCGACGTGAGTAAATCAATTAGAATAATTAGATGATGCTAACCAGTTTACATGTTGATGCACAATGGTTGCTCTCGTGGTATTTGAGGATTGTATCTCGTGGCCTTTAAATATTTTAATCTCTTCTCAAACCATCAATCAATGAAGAAACGAAAATTAGGTGATCAGGTATTTAATTTTCTTTATACCACATAACGTGATGCAGCTTAGGCTCCTCAACTACATCGTCTAAAAATATGGTAAAAAAAGAAATCACAAAAGTTCTAAATTTACAGATTAAATCTAACAACGAATTTAATTTTTTTGCAAGCCTTTCCACTCTACATGCTTGAAAAGTTTTTTTGTTATAAACAACTCTTTTGTATCAATTTTTTGCTGTATTTGATTATTACAATAGATTTCAATCGTAACTCCGGCCAAGCTTTATAGACTGTGAAGGCCTTGAGTATTGAATTCAAGTTGTCGGTACTCGACATGTTTGCCTTAAGCAGTGCTTCCCAACAGGCTGGCGCCCCTTTACTTCCTCCTTGAATTCCAAGCGCCCCCCACACAGACACATAATATTCTCATTCTATCTGTCCGTGATCCCCACCGACACCCGAAAACCCAGATTTTGAATATTTTCAAAAATTTACTCTAGAAACCCAGGCGAGGATAAAAAAACAGATCTGTGTGGAAAAACTCATCGCTGGGAGGCGTGTACTGCATGTGTTATGTACAAATGTCAAACAAACGTTCGAACTTTTGACTTCGAATTCGGACTGCCCCCTACCGGACCTACCGCCCCCTTCTCCCTCACCGCTCCCAGATCTTTCCACCGCCCCCAGGAAGGAAGTATCGCCCACTTTCGGAACCACTGCCATAGAGCGACTCTTCGCTATACCCTGCAGGTGACCGCAAACTGAACACTTCAAGTTCCTGCGATAGCAGGCATCAGCGCCCATCGGAGTAGAGCACCGAGCTGCAATGCATGGAAATAATTTATTCACGAAGTTAACGCCCATAATTAATTAAGCGAGTCTTCACAATCGCCGGCTTAAATATTCTACTTCACGAGGTACCGTTTGACGAGTCGGTGACGATGGGGAATGTAAACGAATGTTTAAATGCTAGGATTTAATACCAACGAATGCTTAAATGCCAAGATATAATGCCAATGAATGTTTAAATGCCAAGATTTAATGTCAACGAATGCTTAAATGCCAAGATATAATGCCAACGAATGCTTAAATGCCAAGATATATTGTCAACGAATGCCAAGATTAGAATGAAAATCCTACTTGATCGATTTCCTACCGATTGCGTTGGTGCTTGCATGGAAGATGTAAAAAATCCATTTCAGGCTGCGAAAATATGATTATTCAACAGAGACTGAACTTATGTAAGGAATATTTTATTTGAAAGTCATTTTCTTTGCTTCCAGCATTCAACAGGTTAATTATTGCACTCAAAACTTCAATGCATTCGTACGGATGAAGACCTTATGTAGGAGTTTGCTTTTTACCGATAACTTTTTTATTACCTTTACAAATTGGGTTGTTGCTTAGTACATGTACAAACTATCTGCTGATCATTCATCATTTAATAAATCTATCGTTCCGTCCATATTGCTATGATACGCAACTTAGGTGACGAGGTGATAATGGAATAGATTAGTTTGGGCTACAATTATATGCAAGGACCGGATATCTCAACTAAAGTGTTCAGTAGTTGTGAATTAGAAATTAGTGCAATTTCACAATTAAAAAAAATCATATTCGTAATAGTCAGTAATAATTTAAAATCCCTCTCGCTTATCTGCGAAGAGGGTTAAAACGGGTGCAGTAGAGAAGTCTAGTCAATTGATGGGGAATTCACTACAGGAAGGTAAGGCTAGCCTCCAAGTACTTGATTTGATTTACGAGGCAATCATCGCCGCATGGCGCCTTCGTCGGATATTAGCTTTCGGTCATGAAGAAAAATTTCAGTTCTCAAGCATTTTCGTTTCGAAGCAAAAAATTTTCCTGTTGAAATGTCAATTAAAAGATGTAGTAAAATTCCTTCATTATCTCGTGAGCAAGTGAACAGGCAGCAGCCGACAAGCTGCAGTTCAGCGATCGCGCAGGTCCGATGTGCGCGGTAGCAACGGCAATTGCCACTTGACGCGCGGTCTTGCATGAATATTTGTTCTCACATCAATTTCTGCCCTACAATTCTAGACGAAATGAAGCCAGCCTATATAACTGTATATAGTGTACCAGACTGTACCGGAGTCGCCGTTATTCTGTTAAGACAAAATTGCAACAACTTTAATTATAAATCTAGTTATAACTTAAATGACCCTAAAATTCTAATTCACTATATTAATTTCATTATATTTACAGGGCACAGTCTCACACCCACCTTAAAATCTCTTGCCACCAAACGGCACTGCGGTAATTTCATGAGGCAATTGTAAGAAATTAACAACTTCTGAACGCATTGCCGCCTTTACTTGTTGCCATCAGGTGAGGAGGTATCGCACCTGCAATTCAGCTTAGAGTGCACCAGCAGCAGACCTACCAACACCTCTCACTTTACCTGCGCCCTGACGCCGGGCCTACACTGCTGCAGCGACTATAGGCTCCTAATCTTTGTTAAGACTATTATTCTACGGCCTTATTATTTTGTGTGTTCTAGCAGGATATAACATTTATTTCTCGTGTATTAACTCGGTAGGATTTATCTGAGGCTCACCATAGCTTACGCTCTGGGCTAACCTCAAACAAGAACCAACACCAGGGGCCACAGCTATAAACTAATAAAAACTGCGGTTCAACTTATCCACACGACAACATTTCTTCTCGCTTCGAGTCACCGACATGTGGAACAGCCTCCCTGAAGATATTGTTGACTCTGCGGGTATGAACGCGTTCAATAACAGACTAGACAAGGCCATGCATGAGCATATGTTTAGTCTTAAAATGCCTCGTACCCTACGGAACAACTGATATCTAGAAGAGATTTTAAATCTACCGTCCGTAAGGTCAGTCTAGTCAAGAAAAGTACAGGAATCGGCGACAGGCCTATCCAGGCCTATTATTTAATGCTGAAGACACTATACTACTATACTATACTATACTATACTAACCTCCATTTGGGACATTTAAGGCGGATTTAAATCAACTTTGGTCAGTTGCTTAGGGTCCGACATAGGAAGATAAAGGTTTATGGTGTCATTCCCCCTCTAACCTTTTTTCAGAGAATTTGAACCTCCTATCTGTCCTGCTTGTCCTTAGGGGTGAGCCATCTTTCTACTTTATATACGCTCCTCTTTAGTTAGGGGCTCGTTGTTTATAATAAGTCTAAAAGCTGTATTTTCGTTACGCACTCCGAACAGATTATAAGGTGCGTGCCAAATATTTACATGCAGTGCTTATTACTGATTCATATTGCCCTTTAACGTTGAACCTAACCCCAACAAGAACGTTTCTTACGAAGAGTGAAGAACTAGACGCGAATATAATAGCTTAATAAAGCTTGCCTTACTTATTAATAAATCTTTAACTAACATACATATTATGTAGGAAAGTACAATTTTTTACACCATGTAGAGGGAAATGATCGAAGTGGAAGGAAGGAAAGAATTCAAAATCGATTGCATCTTAAGCACAGGAAACAACCAAGCTTCCCAGTAAGGGTCGTAACATATTAACTTTATTTAAGTAAGAAGCCAAAACTCAAATGTTAAGGTGGCCGCACCACAGAAAAATACAAAGCCTAAAATTAACACAGGCGTCGGTCCACTTCTAATTAAAGAAAGAGATAACATGTGCTTTAAACTAACATAAATAAATCTAAAATAAAAAAGTACTCACTTAAACTTAAAAATATATATTAGGAAGGAATGACTTCAAATGGTGCTACCGGAGCACTAATTAAAGGCTTGTTTACACCTCCAAGTCAACGAGAACTGCACTATTTACTGGTCACGACCTACCGATGATTATGAATAAAATTATTAACAATAACAACGACTCAAGAAATTAGGAAATTTCTAGCACTTAACAGTTAAACCTTCAGTTCAAACACGAACGCATCCCTGCTTGTAGGACCATAGACAGAGATAGCGTTACGGCTGGCCTAGAAGTACAATGAAAATAACTAACCGAATTGGGATTAATGAACAATCATCGATATGAACTCGTCGAACCCACTAGATGCGGCAGAATTTGTATGTGATAACGACAAAAGGCAGTTTCTCCCTAAGTAGAAATGCAAATTAGTATATTAGTACACAAGCATCTAGCTTAAAGATAGAAAGCTATGTAAGGCAACACTCACATATCGCAATATTTCTCGATGCTGTAATAATAAAACTAGCGAGTGATATATTAATAATAAGCACAGAACAAATTTATTTTCTTAAGTATATAGAGGGTGCATTATGAAAGTAATGAGCCTTTTCTGGCAAATAAGATTTATTGATCGTAATTTGTACAAATGTTAAATATTCTTCAAAATACATTCCTCCTGCATCAATACACTTGCGGAGGCGTGTTTGCCCCGCCTGAAAGGCACCCTGAAAGTCGATCCTCGATGGGAATGCCTCTCAGGGACGTTGTAACATGGTGTTGAATGTGGAAAAGGCTGATCGAGTTTATAGTTTGTCCTTGCGGTACAAACTCACAATGGACTATTCCTCGGATGTCAAAGAAGACAATGATCATCGTTTTGATCGCAAAACTTAGCGCACACGATCCGCGTTCTCTTCAGTTTGGGTTGTTGTTGGGCGTCCAGAACGGGGTTCGTCGGCGACCTACGTCTACCCTGATGCCCTGCATTAGCGGCAGTTAACGGGTAGCTTTTATTACTTTTATTTCTAAATTATGCACATTTCCTATAGATTACTAAACCAAACGGCTATACATATTTACAGAACATTAGAACAAAACTCTTTGTAGCTGTGGGCATATCGACTACACATTAAATTATTCTGAAGTTCCCTATTATTCAAGTATTTATTCAAATATTTTTTTACAACTTTAACGATTCGCTAGTGGACCAAAGCCGCCGGCACGGACATTCGACCTAATGAGGTACAGTTTGGCAGTCTGTGGTGATAGGCGATGCCAACTGCAAATATCAATATAATTAAAATTAACGCACCGTTCATGGTGTTTAATTTTACATTCATTTCTAGAATGAGTACCATGAATGGGTGAGCGACCGTACCATGCAGGGCCGTAACGAGATGTTATATAGTGTCAGGAGGTGGTTATGACATGCGGTTGCGGACTTTGTAGCAGTAAATAATTCTCAGCGATGTATCACTCACGCCAGGAAACGCTGGCGTGAGTTAAACGCAATTGTTTAACTTTCTCTTAACTATATACATAAACTTATTAACTTGCTTACTACGTTAAGATTAGGCGCGTCATATACGATAACTCATTGTCAAAGTATTTGATTGAATATCCATGTTCAAGAACTGAAAATGAGCAATTTTTTTATGCGTAACAAAAGAAGAATAACAAGATGATGACTGGGTATAGCCATTTGCTCATATCAGGTATGTTGTTTTCGTTGCTTTTCGACATTTTGATTTCAATACTCAAGTCCTTCATAGTCAATAAAGTTTGGCCGGAGTTACGATTAAAATCTATCGGAATAGTCAAATACTGCAATACAATTGATACAAGAAGCTGTCTAACATTCAAAATGACTATTTACCGAATTTTTAGACTTGACGAGTAGTTGAGGTGCCTATTAGCCGCATCACGATGAGTGGTTTAAAGAAAATTAAATACCTAATCTTATAATTTTCGTTTCTTCATTTATGGTTTGAGAAGTGATTAAAATATTTATAGGCTACACTCCTCAAATACCACGAGAGCAACCAATGTGCATCAACAAGTAAACTGGTTAGCATCATATTGATGTAGATTATTTCGTCATAAAGAGGCCCAAAAGGTCAATCGAGAGAGTCAATCTATTGACAAGCGCTTCAATCAAACGCAATCATACATTCAATATTTTGATAAAACCTTCGTCTCTTCAGAAATTAGATCAACGCACACTCGATCGTTCGTCCGTTCGCTACTGGTTGTCACATATGATCTGCTGTAATTATTTTGGCGGTAAGAAAATAGTTTCTAAAACGGATCTCTGGCCATCATCGTCCTAAAATTATTCGTATCTTTCTATCAAACCGTGCTTTATAAGGCGTCAGTCAGTAGATGGTTGACAGGGTGCGAACGCTTATCTATTTATTATAGTAAGGCCGCGGCTAGTCACAATTTGTTTGTATACTAGCGAAATTGCACGACATGTGCAGAACTTAACATTCTTCAGCAACTTCAGCTTCAGCTATTCACCGGATTCAGCGGCTTTTCAGCCTCCAAAATTATATCTTAAGAATATCAAACTGAGTTATTTTCGTTCAAGCAAATAGCGTGCTGTGATATAGGTAAAAGATTACTGATAATTAGAAGAAATTCTTTGGCTAACTAACGAAGATTTGTCCCGAAAGTGCTTCGAAAATGTCTCAGGTCAGTACTCTGAACGCATGTCGTCAGTAACATCAAAAATTGTGTTTGATCGCAAACTTCATTGTTTTAGGAACTGATGATGGTGCCGGCTTACACATTTTCATTGAAAATATGTAGAATTTCCTTGGTATTTTCTTTACTCTAACATTTACTGTTATTGACGCGTTTTCTGTAAATCCAAGTTAGAAAACTTTCTCATGATAAACTGATTGATATTTCGCTTTAGCAACGCGTGAAGCCGTGAATGACCGCAAACGTTTCTGTTTGCGTGTTAAAACTGGAAGACCATATAAAATTCTTACGTAATTCAAAGTATTAAACTATTGATGTCAAATAAATATCATAACTGGCACCAGAAATTGACACAAAATATCGTACTATGCGAATGAACTAGATGAAGGATGAAGTTCATTCTCCCGCCACTGTTTTCAACCCTAACCCCTCCTTCCTCTCTCAAAACCCCCCTGCACGGCCTCCGGCCATAGCTGCTCTGTTCAGCTCGCTGCCGGGCAATCCAAGTACCAGCGCCACAACAGCGCAGAGTTCCGGCCCTGCCGAACTGTTAGAATTTGTCTCTATGTTAGCCATGGCGCATCGCAGTTTTAGGGATAGATGGCCGGTTATAATTTCACGGCTCCATCCTGCTAAACCCAGTTAAAAATCCAAGGCGTATCGCCGGCGTGTTTGGGTAGATTAAGGTAGAGACGCTCGGTTGGGGCGCCCGAGTAACATCTCCGCATCAGCGGCGAAATGTCCACTTTTTATGCGCGACGGTTCTGGTTTGGGAGAAGCGGCCAATCTGCCGTTGCGCGCTCATAATCGCCCTCCACGCCGATAAACAACGGCGCCACGGCCTTAAATTTTAACTGGGAAGCGCGACCAGCCCGGCTAAACCCGGCTCAAAATTTTAACTGGGTAGCTCAACAGCTTTTGAAAGCTGGGTAGCTTTCACGGCTCAAAATTTTAGCTGAGTAGTGAGGCCGCGGCTGGTCACAATTTTTTGTATACTAGCGAAATTGCACGACATGTGCAGAACTATACACGTTTCTGCAAGTTCAGTTTAAACTATTCACCAGATTAAGCGGCTTTTCAACTTCCAAAGTTATATCGAAAGAAAATCAAACTTACTCCTATTCTTTCACGCAAACCGCGTGCTGAGATATAGGTCCAAGATTACTGACAATTAGAAGAAATTCTTTGGCTAACTATATCTTAAGATTATCAAACTTACTTCTATTCTTTCACGCAAACCGCGTGCTGTGATATAGGTCCAAGATGTCTGATAATTAGAAGAAATTCTTTGGCTAACTAATAAAGATTTGTCCCGACAGAGCTTTGAAAATTTCTCAGATCAGTACTCATGAACGCATGTCGTCAGCAACATCAAAAATTGTGTTTGATCGCACCCTTCATTGTTTCTGCTTACAGAGAAAATATGACGGAATAATCTATTATGTTTCAAGCTAAACTAAATGACCCGAAAATAAAGTAGTGACCAATGGTTAGTTAACTGAGACTAGAATTTGATCTTATGCATCTAGAACTAAAAAAACGTTAGTCTTATTTAATGCCACAGTCTCGCTAGCTGCCTCTTCACGAATCTTCATTCACTGATTAATCACATCGATCAACCACATAAAAGTCTCGCTAGCTGCCTCTTCACGAATCTTCATTCACTGATTAATCACATCGATCAACCACATAAAAGGAGAACTTATATGAATGACGATTATACATATGGTAATGAAATGGAACACGCTTTTTACGCATTTTTCAAGAAATTTTTGCTGATTTAACGGGAATCACAATATCAGAAAGTTTACCATAACGATGAGAGTGAGAAAGAAAACATTCTATGAGCAACCAACTTAATTCTTTCTCTGGAAAACCGTGCATCACAAAAGCAACATCTGTGTTGAAGAAAAGGCCCAGTTAGTCTGTTTTGTGTAGAGTTAGCTAAAGAAATAGCGTTCATATTTACATGGCAAACATAATGAATAGGAATATAAGGCGGCGAACAAAAATTAGTGAAAATTGGGATAAATATGAGGAGCACGAAGCCAAGAACACTTTTTATCATTGGTCCACTGGCACCAGTTCACCGTAGAAGATTTTAATGCAGTCTCATTTGTAACAGCGATCATTTTTTTCAAGGCCCAGTAGTTGAACGTTCCCTGCAATTAAAAGCGTCAACGTAAAAAACAAAATAACAAATGCTGCCCCACAAATATTTTCTAAGTCCACCCAGAGCATATTCCCGCTACTGCACGAACTTGAATAATCTGATAATATTCACATATTATTATCACACGCTAACTTCTTTTATGAAATTTCAGTTATATATAAAACAAAAATATAAGAAATGCTAATTAAGTACTGTAGCCGCAACGCTGATGGAAGAGACTGGTGAGATGAGTCAGCTCTGGTTGGCCCTTGTCCGTATCCGTGCACCATTTGGCTCCATCATCTTGACCCTCGGCAGCGTCACCATAGACTGTGTGAACTTCATTGTGTTCTCACACCCACGAGCCTGTGACCTCACAACCCAGACGTGCACTCATGACCTCCTGACATCATCTCTGACGTCATCACCAACTAGGTACCGCATGTCTGACGTCAACCGCCAGTTGAGTACCGCACATCTGACGTCACCATTTGTTGTACGACGTGAGTGAAATATTCTGCATCTTCTTCAAAGTTCACCATTCTCAGTTCCAGCTGTGATTCACTAACTCACTAACTACGACTATTCTGGAGTTGTTTTGACCAAACAACTGGAGTTGTTTTGAACCCATAATTACTGAATACTACAGTCAAGTGTAGAGCTTCAGGAATTAATTATATCACAGACTGAACTATTCGCGCCGCAATCGTAACAAATATTATTGTGCAATTTATTTCAGTATCATGACTACGCGGACAGAACTACAGGATGCGAGTATGTCTATGTATTTAGTGTTAACCCATTCAGCTATTTCATATACAACTAAGCGAGTTCTCTTCGAAGAGTTATGGCCTACTAGATGTCATCCCCGAATATACTGAATTTAGGAAAATTTTTAGTATGGTAATGATGGGAAAAGAGCAGATGGAATAGCTGATGCTTAATTATGAAATTAGACCGTGTAAGAGTTATTCGCAGCTTTCTAATTATATTTTAACATTCTGGAACAGTTGNAAACGTAAATCCGTACACTTCATCCCAGTGAAACTGTCGACCGGCGGTAGAGAACACGGACCAATATCTGCCATACTTAGCGAGAAACCCGCTATGGGCCCGTGACCCGCAGTGGGCTCGCTGCCCCATGTTACCCTAATGCTTTTGAATATGAGTCAACTTTATTATTGAGTGTGAAAAAGGGTGTAATGCGATTGTCTTGAATAATAATTCTACGACTCTGCT
This sequence comes from Hyalella azteca, assembly GCF_000764305.2. NCBI lineage: Eukaryota > Metazoa > Arthropoda > Malacostraca > Amphipoda > Hyalellidae > Hyalella > Hyalella azteca. The sequence goes on along the minus strand of NW_025935919.1, from coordinate 243,166 downwards.
GGTCTCTGATGTTTTCAGATGGTGAATCAGTAGAATTTAATTCTCATCATGAATGTAACTCAGTCGCGACCTATATATGATAATAGTGGTGATTCTCATAGAAGACTATCGGATCGGGTAAGTGGAACTATAAAATTAATGTAGACAAAGGTACCATGAATAATAATACAATGCATAAGGCTAGGTATGAGTCCTAATTCTTCCATTAAATGTGGACTCATCCAATTCTTCCATTAAATCACATTCTCGTAAGGTGGCGGCCACACTAGACTAAGCCAACTCTGGTTGTCATATACAAAATATTAGCGGAGGAGCGCAGGGCTGGTAGTGGAGACGCCGGGACTCTTTATCCAACGGTCGCCGCCCAGTAGAAGATTATTGCAATGCTGGTCATTAATTTATTAAATAATTCAACTTGCAAGGAAGTTGAGGCGGAAGGCAGCTGGGCTAGTTTCAAGCCTTGGGTTATAGCCCTTGTAGCCTGTCCCATATTCGCCTGTCTGTTCCCAAGATCTAGACCAGTGGTTCCCAAAGTGGGCGATATCGCCCCCCTAGGGGCGGTGGAAAGATTTTGGGGGGCGGTAAGGAAGAAAAGGGCGTTTGGGGGGCGATAGGGGGGCGGCAATCCGAAGTCAACGTCAGAAGTTCTGACGTATGTTTGACGATTTGTACACAACACGAGCAGCACTTGACCCCCAGCGATGGTTTTTTTCACCCAGAACTGTTTTTTAACCTCTCCTGGGTTTACGTCTCGGATAAATTTGAATTTTGCCATTTTTTGTTTTTGCCATATTTATATGGCAATACGGGCCGAAATTCACAGTGATCAAGTAATTTCTTCCAAACTACAGAACAGATTCGAACGAAATTTTGAATTTACAGTCCTAACTACCGAACGGTAATGTTTAGCTCGTGAAAATCTTTTTAGTTGTGCCTTCCTTCGTGAGTTTTTTTGTCATTTCACCTTCATTCGTGATTTAAACAGCAATATGTGGTTGAATTCACAGTAATCAAGAAATATTTTTCAAACTACTGAACAAATTTGAANTACACGGACAGATCAATCTACGTATTTTTATGATAGTTTGGAACATATATTATGCTACCCTACTAGCGTAATTGCTAATATTGTAATTGCTTTAACTAGGGTGGCAGTACGAGTGCCAGAAATCCTTCTTACATACTGAATTGTGCCATCCAAACGCAAAATCCTCACACATGACAAAATAGATAGAATTGCTGTTCTAGGTAAATTTGCTTAACTCTAATAATAATTTGCTTTACTATAATAGATTTGCTTTGCTATAATTTTAAATGTATCATATTGAGTTTTTGCTCGCATGCATATTTTGGTTGTGTATAACTTTATTTTGGAATGTTATCTCTTTGTTCTCACAGAGTAAAAATTCTACTGCATATGGGAATTGAAGACTTCAAGCAGAAAATTGCCAATTGCTCAAATTCAATCACGTTTTTATTTCATTCGTAGCAAAGTTGTTTGTTAATAATGTCCATAAACTCGATGTCTGCGAAGTATTGATGTATAAACTCAGCCGTTGTTTTTGCTTGAACTTGTGCGTTTATTTTTCATGATTTGTTAGAATAGTTAGTTTGTCATGAAATTTCGGGGTTTTCAAAGAAATCAACTTGGTGTTCAGTCGTTATGTATATATAACAAACACAAATCAAGATGTAGGAGAGACATAAATACCGTAATGATGTGTTAGTAATTACGGCGCACCGAGAGATATCTTGCGCTGGTAGTGGCTTCGGAAGACGTTATCGCTAACGTATGTCGCACGTATCATGGACAAGGCGAGCCTATATAGACCGTAGATCATTAGAGATTCCCATCAATTGCTAACACATCAGTTGGGCATCATCTATCGCCAAAGTGTCACGAGGCGCCCTTTTCGAGAGCCGCAGAAAATCTCAATACATACGAAAATACGTATTAAAAAAACAAGGATATTGCAACTGGAAAAAAATTAGTTCGCTGATGTTCATCGTATAGGAAGGACGCTTCAAATAAGTTCAGTATTCATTTAGTCTTGCGATCGTTCAATTACTATTTGTGATATGAAGCGTGTATTACATATTAAATGTGGTGCAGAAAGAGAAAGACATGTTTAGCATTCCTTGCATTGATTTAAAATCATTAAATTTAGTAATATTTTTAACTTCTTTCCCAGCCAATTTCTGGAAAACAATCAGGTTTACCATTTGATTTTAATTTTTTCAAGTTCTAAAAATTATTTTCAGTTATATTTCTGCTTCTATGGTTGTCACGCGTAACGATTTTACTTTCGTTCATTATATTTATATGAAATAAATATTAATAATAATAATAATAATAGCGGTTTCAGCGTTTATTAGGCCGTAGGCCTGTCGCCGATTCTTAACATCGCAGAATATTCACAGCATTTTGAGGTCTCGAACTCGCAGCGCACTGCTACAATTCTGCTATGCTTAACCGCCCGGCCTCCTTGCCGATTCTGACCAGAAACTGGCGCACAGAGCTGGGATCGAACCCGCGCCTCTCTTGTGCGTCAATCTTGGTACTCTGAACTTTAACCACTGGGCCACCCTGCCCTTATTTCAATATTCAAGAAACAGTAAAAAATTTATTAACAAAAAAATTATAATTAAAGTAGCAGCTTGACCAAATTAACATCGTGATGTTGGTGATGATAATCATGGCGGAGTCTTATTTGTTGATATATATAGGGGCCATAAGTAGGACTTTGCGATTCGAATTCGTCGAGTATGATTACTAGGTAAAACATAATTTAATTCTATTGTGCCAGCATTTATTAGACCATATTGATTTTTATACGATTCTTAACAACCCGGCCACCTTATCGATTTCGTCCTAAACTTTAACGAGCACAAGTTTCGAACCCCCAACTCCCCAACCAATCTTCATCAAATTGAACTACTTGGCAAATACGAGCTATTAGTGCCCAAAACGTAGAAAAGATTCACTTTTCTTTTTGAGTCATTGACCGATTGCTTTCAATTTTCTTGTAATGGTTTTCGTATAAGTAGAAACAAATATGATGTGCGAAATATGTCACAAAATCACTCGTTGGCATCCCCGAGGCTCCTTGCCAAGTGTGCGACGATGCGTTTGTAACTAGCAAGCCTTTAGGGAAACACGAGAAAAAGGTATGAGTACAACAAAAAGTTTAATTTTCTTTGCTTAGAAAAGTTTATTTCCAAAAATTGAATGTCAATGGAAATGCTGAAATATATAAATCAGAAACTTGCTTCCCTCAGAAGACGCATCTGCCACGTTATATAATATATTGTTCTGCTATGACATCACATATAAAATACACTTACGTTACCTCCGTTCAATAACAACTGTTGAATGTAGTTCAAGAATTATTTATGCGCTATTAGTTTGTAGAAGAATTAAATTCAAAAAATTTCAAAGCACTCAGATGCATTCCCGTGAGGAATATCATTCACCAAGTTAACGCTATTACATAATAGGCTGGTTCAACAAGGGAGCACAATCGCCGGCATTCAACGATTTTATCAGAAGTCAATATCCTTCGTTTTAAAACCCAAGACCCTTCTCAGCGCTAGGTTGCATAAATATATACAATACGATTAGTTAGCCAACTTCAACAAATAAACTGGATGTACGTTTGTCATAATCATGATTGCTGAACATTTTGTAAAGTGGAAATCCTCCACGAGCAGTTTCATCACTGACTGAACTATTCTTATCATCTCCTACCGCCGTCACAAACATTATTACACAGGTCAGTTCAGTATCACGGCTACGAGTACATACTAAAAGGTTGTGAGTTTTTCGACGTTTTTAACGCCAACTAACTCTGGAATAAACAAAAATCTAGTCATTATTAAACATGTATCACATGCTTGATACATGTTTAATAATCAGCCCGCCAGATGTAGTGATATTTTTAGTGCGATAATGCGAGTATCCAAAAAGATTTCTACATTTATAAAAAGTCATGAAAGACTTCTTACATATTATTATTCAGTAACATGAATAACACCCGCATTTCAAGTGATTAATGAAAAGTGGTTGAAGGGGTTAGGGTTGAATTCCCTAAAACACATATGATATTCAAATCATCAATATGTTGTTCATGATCATTCCTGTCACCGATAATTAAACGATCGAAACGCTCTAGAAATAAAACGATGTCAGTCCAGTACTGATATAATAATCATTAGCGAAAGTAATATCCTACTTCGGTTTGTGCTTCTTCATGACCGGAAGATAAGAATATCAGTGGCATCTTGGATACGGCACTTCATGACGTAATTTGTTTATGGTAAATAACATGAGTGACGCCTTCCTTGTTTTAAGGCATACTTTCAATGCCAGATAAAAATGTACAAATCAGCGATCAGTTAGTTTTAATTTTGCTGCAAAGATGGTTGTAGACTTTTTCATCATTTGGACTACATCGGACAAATTGGATCAAGAACCAGGATACCGAGCCACTGTTTCATTAGCTGCCTTCCAACCGAAGAGCAAGTGAACCACATGCAAGGAGACAATCTCACAACCAGACCGTCACTCGCACTATACTGAAGGAACCCACCATCAATGTCATCAAGCAATGGCCTGACATCAATCGACCGACGATGGCTGACCTCCTCGTCTCTGCGGATTGGACGCCAGCTGTTCGTCTCCTGACTGCCGGATTTGTCTGAACTTTGAGATAGTTTTCAGAGTGATTTTTCTGGCTCAAAATTTTACCGTAGTATCCTATTTACGTACTTTATGTACTTATTTCCACCAAAATTTCGATATTTAACAATTCTTGTAACATGAAAATGAATGTGTGTCGCATTCGAAACGTCGTTAATAAACTAAAACTACTTCCTGAAATATGCCTTTCGATCTACCAGCGTCATCTGAAGAATAGTCCGACTCTCTGATAATTTAAATCTACGAATTCTCTGGTCGTTAATCGCACGCGTATAAATCAGTGATCATGCACTTCAGGATCGGCCTCTTATTCTGTGTCAATAACAAGTAGCAGAGGAGTCATGCAGTGGAGTTCTCACCTTGCTACTCTGTAGGCAGTGATTTTATAGACAGCGTCACTAATTACCTCCGCTGAAACGCAAGAAAAACACGAGTTCTATATGGAGAGCAATCAAGCCTACGAACACTCGCGTTGCAGTATTATTTCTTGGACCGCTACATGAAATAGTTTCTCAATAAATATATTAATATATTATTGAGATATCAATTTATATTATCATTAACCACTCGTGTTTATTAAACAAACTTATTCTGCTATCTTATAAAAATAAATATATACATACATAGCATATGGTAAGGTTTTATATCAATAACATTCTGGCGTGACTTTAATGGGCATCATCGGAGTCACAATTTTTTAATAAATAATTAAATTTTCAACAAAAGAATGAATTGGAATGAATATGCCATCGACAAATGTGTATATACCAAATTTTGTTGGGATTTTTTTGCAGATTTGATGAGGTTTATGTATGGCTTCTTCATAATTTCTATATAAAATTTAATGTCATGGCACCGGCTCCCGCGCCCCATCTCATGTTGCAGTATTATTGACGTCAATATTCTCACTTGACCTTATTAACTAACAGGAACTAATGATAAGCCATAGTTAAGCTATTGCTCTTGTATATTGGATTTAGAAGATATATGTTCTTGTTATGACATATCATACAGGGCAATCATAAGAAAAATTAATAAAAAATCTGCCTGTGCGCGCACAGCTTAAATTGTTAATGATATTCTCATTAATTTTTAATATTATAGGTTAGAGTCTATCAACAGATGAGAGATCTCGTATAATTATTTCAAACTGCAAAACTATTATGAGAAAAATCCTGGCTCATACCATGAATGTGTGAGTGCCATGGATGGGTGAGTACCATGGATGGGTGAGTGCCATGAATGTGTGAGTACCGTGGATGGGTGAGTACCATGGGTGGGTGAGTACCACGGATGGGTGAGTTCCGTGCATGGGTGAGTACCATGAATGGGTGAGTGCCATGGTTGGGTGAGTACAGTGGATGAGTGAGTTCCGCGAATGGGTGAGTACCATGAATGGGTGAGTGCCATGGTTGGGTGAGTACAATGGATGGGTGAGTTCCGTGAATGGGTGAGTGCCATGGTTGGGCGAGTACAATGGATGGGTGAGTTCCGCGAATGGGTGAGTACCATGAATGGGTGAGTGCCATGGTTGGGTGAGTTCAATGAATGGGTGAGTTCCGTGTATGGAGGAGTACAATGGATGGGAGAGTACCATGGTTGGGTGAGTGCCATGGATAGGTGAGTACCATGGTTGGGTGAGTACCATGGATGGGTGAGTACCATGACACTTAAGCAATGATATAGTGGGTACAGGGTATTTGATTAAACATCCATATTCAAGAACTGAAAATGAGCACATTTTCTATGCGTAACAAAAAGAGATTAATAAGACGATGACTGAGACTTATTTGCTCGTATCAGGTATGTTGTTCATGTCATTTACCGACAACTAGATATCAACACTCAAGGCCTTCATAGTCAATAAAGCATGGCCGGAGTTACGATTAAAATCTTTTGGAATAATCAAATACAGCAATAAAATTGATACAAGAAGGCTGTCTGTAACATGAGTATCCAAGCATGTAGAGTGGATGGTTTGCTAAAACATTCAATTTTATTGTTAGATTTAATCCGCAAATTTACAACGTTTGTGCTTTCTTTTCCATATTTTTAGACTTGACGATGTAGTTGAGGAGCCGAAGCCGTATGTGGTTTGAAGAAAATTAAATACATGATCATTTAATTTTCGTTTCTTCATTTATGGTTTAAGAAGTGATTAAAATATTTAAAGGCTACACTCCTCAAATACCACGAGAACAACCAATGTGCATCAACAAGTCAACTGGTTAGCATCATTTAATTGATTTATTAACGGCGATTATTTCGCCTTAAAGAGACCCAAAAGAACAATCGGCTTGATGAAACGGGTGAGTAAATCTATTGACAAGCGCTTCAATCAAACTCAATCTGACATTCAATAGTTGTAGGTATAAAAAAACCCGCTCACCAGAAATTCGATCAACACGCACTTGTTCGTTCGCTACTGGCTGTCTTATGATCTGCTGTATTTATTTAGGCGTCGAGAAAAAAGATTCGAGTACGGATTTGGCCATCATCTTTCTAAAAATATTCGTACATTTTTATCATTCACCATCAAGACTTGCTTGATAAACCTGCAGTAATTAGCTGACGAGATTACGAACTTTTAACTATTTTTGATGGCCTGACCCTGGCTGGTCACTATTTGTTTGCATTGTAGAGCAATGGCACAGAATATTCAGAGCTGTACATGCCATCATCTACAACAGTGGTTCCCAAACTTTTTCAGGCTGGCGCCCCCTTTGGCTCCCAAGGGAATTTCCAGCGCCCCCCACAGACATACGCCTCTTTCTTGAAATTTAGTACGCTGCAATTTTAAAAGATAAAGATTAAACACAAATGTGTATTTCACAAATAGAACCCCATTTAGTAAACCAATATGTTTTTTTTCAGCTGTTTAACTGTTTCAGCACTAGAAACCTAGGACGTCGAGGGCGAATTTACGGCCGGACTCACGACCAATCTCCAAATTCAATTATCAAGTAATATCTCCCAAACTAATGAACGCAGCTCTGTGAAACTTGGAATACGTATTTATCAGAACCCAACGGTGATGTTTAGCTCGTATTTTTTTTTAAATTTCACCTTCATTTGTGAGTTACGCGTAAATTGCGAAACAGGCCGAAATTCGCAGTGATCAAAGAATTTCTTCCAAACTATTGAACAGTTATGAACGAAATTTTGAATATACATTCCTAACTACCAAACGGTGATTTTTTAGCTTATAAATTTTTTCGATTTTACCTTTGTTTGCGAGACTTTTTCATTTCACCGTCATTCTTGATTTCATGCACACTTCCTTATATTCGGTCCGTATCGCCGGGTAATTTGTCACTTAAATTCGTTTCGATAAAGAAATTTCTTCCAAACTACGGAACAGATTTCAACGAAACTTTGTATATAAATACCTAACCTCTCGACGGTGATGTGACAATTTTTATATTTTGCTTTCGATCGCGAGATTATACAGATCTAGGAGGAACGACCGGCTTTTCTATACCGGCCGGTCTAACCATGAGCCTTATACGTATAGCCGTATAACTCGCAAACGAAAGCAAAACGAAAAAATTGTAAACATCACCGTTGCTAAGGTTAGGTGTTTAAATACCAAGTTTCGCTCAAATCTATTCAGCAGTTTGGAAAAAATTTCTTGATTACTGTGAATTTAAGCACGTATTGCTGTTTAAATCACGATTGAAGGTGAAATGAAAAAAAATCGCGAACGAAGGCACAATCGAAAAAATTTTCACGTGCTAAACATTACCGTTTGGTAGTTAGGACTGTAAATTCAAAATTTCGTTCGAATCTGTCCAGTAGTTAGGAAGAAATTACTTGATCACTTTGAATTTCGGCCCGTATTGCCATATAACTATGGCAAAAATAAACGATGGCAAAATTCGAACAATTTTCACGAGAAAAACATTATCGTTAGGTCCTAATGAATACCTGTACCAAGTTTCATGGAGTTAAGTTCATTAGTTTGAGAGATATTACTTGATCATTGAATTTGGAAATTGGCCGTGAGACCGGCCGCCAGTCCGGCCGTAAATTTGTCCGTGACGTAAACCCAGGAGAGGATAAAAAACACAGATCTGGGTGGAAAAATCCATCGCTGGGAGTCATGTGCTGCACGTGTTGTGCACAAATCGTCAAACAAATGTTCGAACTTCTGACATTGACTTTGGACAACATCCTACCGCCCCCTTCTTCCTTACCACCCCCCAAAATCCTTCCACCGCCCCTAGGGGATCCACTTCGAAATGAAGAAAAATATATGGCAACCTAATGGCAAACGCTTTTTACTTATTTCTCACGAAATTTTCGCTAAATTGTTGGGAATCAGAAAATCAGAAAGTATACCCTAATAAAGAAAGAGAGAAAGAAAACATTCTACTAGAAACTAATTTAATTCTTTCTCCGGACAACCGTGTTCAAAAGCAACATCGGCATTGAAGAATACGCCAAGTTAGCCTTTTTTATATAGAGTTAGTTAAGGAAATTGCGTTAATGATTGCATGATAAACGTAATAAATAGAAATAAAAGCCTGTAAATAAAACTTTGCCAAAGATTAGGATAATATGACGAACACGAAACCAAGAATTTTTTTATCATTGGTTGTCTACTCCAGTTCCCCGTATAAGATTTTAATGCAGTTAGTCCCATTCATAACGGCGATATTTTTCATAATTAAGTACTGTAGCCGCAACGCTGATGAACTTTTCATAGACTTTGTGTGAATCATAGACTTTGTGTGTTTTCATAGACTTTGTGTGAACTTCATTGTGTTCTCACACCCACGAGCCTGTGACCTCACAACCCAGACGTGCACTCATGACCTCCTGACATCATCTCTGACGTCATCACCAACTAGGTACCGCATGTCTGACGTCAACCGTCAGTTGAGTACCGCACATCTGACGTCTCCATTTGTTGTACGGAGCAAGTGAAATATCTCAGACTAACCCTTGTCATCGATTTCTGCGCCGTCGGAAATTGCTGGTGCAAAGATCACCATTCATGACTCCTGTCGTGCCTCACTAACTATATGACTATTCTCAAGGTTGTGAGCATTAAACGCAAGTTTATGTTCCGAATATTAACCAAAACCGTATAACCAAAGATAGTAAAATGTGCTCAGAGTTAGGACAAGGCAAAATCATGTCATATGCTTTTGATTTGTGGGTCTTTGTTCTTCTTTAGTTACCCCATCTGTAATTGCAAATTATCAGTATTCATTTATGGATTTGGAAGCGAATCTTCACTATATGTGATTTTCTTGAATCTTTAAATTGACAAGATACCTGCGAAAACCGTCGTGGATGCATACACGGATGCATGGGATGGTACAAGGCTACAAGCATTACCTATGATGTAACCGGGTAATTTGTTCAACTGAAATATTGGTGCTAATTATGCCCATGGCCATGCACTTCCAAATTTACTTCCAGACCTGTCGCCCATTACGCCAGATCCTGTAACTTTTCCCTCCTGGCCCGCAGACCATTCACGACTGACCCAGTGTCTTTTCATTGCAGGCCTTGTGGCTTTTACCCACCCACGGTTCTCACCCAACCACGGTACTCAACCATCCACGGTACTCACCCAACCACGGTAGTCACCCTTCCATGGGACCCATTCAATCATGTTACTGACCCAAAGTGAAATGGAACAACGGTTGTGGTGTTGATTTGCTTTCCGGAATGAAATCTGGAGTAGCAAAATATTTTAACACGGAATACTAAAGCATTGAAAATTTTAGCAAATAATTTTTTGTGTAAAGCTACTTGCTAGTCGAAAAAATACATAATCATTAAGTAATAAATAATTATTAGTTCTTCTCTCTTCACGATAAATATTTAATTTAATTTTTCGAGTTCGCATTCGCCGTCAATTTATACGGTCAGGGAACAAAATTCGCAGTGAATTTAGTTTTCAAACTACTGAGCAGATTTGAAGGAAACTTTGTATATAAATTTCTAATCACCTAACGCTGACGTTTAGCTTATGGCAATTTTGTTCGATTTTGCCTACATTCTCGAGTTATTCGGCTATACGGAGAAGCGACCGATGTTTGTGCGGTCAATTGTCAAATTTGTAGCGAACATGAAATATTTCGCAAACTAATTTAACTCAGCTCGATGAAACTTTGCACATGCGTTCATTGGGACCTAAGGGTGACAGTACAGATGGTCCCAACTTCTACTACCATCATGCATGCATTCATATTTTGGCATCGCTTTCATCTGATACTGTTTTAGAGTGTTCTTTACCCCCATTCCTTCACTGTTAGAAAAATTACCGTTAACGGTATTACCGGCGTTACAGTGGCCGGTCAGCACGTGAAAAGAAACACCGTGTCGCCGTTGTTATTCTAATTTAACACCAGAAATCCGTAAAACATCTGATAAAAACGGCGAAACAGTTTATTTTCACGGGGCGACCGGCCACTAGAATGCCGGTGGGACCGTTTTTTCACCGTTTTTTCTAACAGTGTTGCCTCCACACCTTCAGCCCATAGTCTTTCACTCGCTTATTTATTTCTCTTTTCCACTCTTTCTCGTCCCACTCTATCCCAACCGCACCCCGTACTGTCACCACCCAGTTGTCCTTTGGCCATGCTCCATGCATACCACACTTACGTATCAATGCACGACATCTACGTGCCCATTGCTCACTTTATGCTCCACATATACATCTTTCGTGCCCAACGTTCATCGTCCATTCGCTCCAGTCTTGCCCGGTGTCAATCTGGCGTCTCATTATATTCATTATAAGTATATTATGTGATTAGAACATGTGTAATTGAGACGTAATAGTCACTTGACCTGATAGAGATTGATGGAAAAGTACGNAGCGGCAAAACCTCGTATCGCTACTTAAATATGTAGCGGGCGCTACCGCTACCGCTACATTGCCTTAAATGTAGCGCCGCTACCGCTACTGAAAATGTAGCGGCCGCTACCGCTACATTGCCTTAAATGTAGCGCCGCTACCGCTACTGAAAATGTAGCGGCCGCTAGTAGCGGCCGCTACATGTAGCGCGCTACTGCCCACCTCTGGGTATTTATTGCAAACTATGTTATACCAAATAATTACATGGAATAGAGTTGGATGGCAAAGAATGAATGATAGAATAAAAAAAGTTGAATATTCAGGATACGGGCATGGAAGCAAGGAATCAAAAATAAGGATAACCTCAAGCTGCCTGAGACGACAGATGCCCGAGTATGAATGCATGCATGATGACATTAGGAGTGATGACCTAATGTTCTGCATTAGAGCAAAAGCTTCATTTATGAATGCATGCGCATGCTCACAGCCTCACAGGTAGGATGAAAGCACTGAAGATGTTTATTTCATGTACAATAGAGGGAAATTGTGGAATAGTTGATGATGGAGTGGGAAGCATATGAGAGGGAATGACTGGAGATAATGAGAGTGATACAGGATGAGAAGGGTGATGAAGTGATGCGTGAGAGAACACTGGATAAATGGATTGCAATATAACGGTGTTCGGTGTATCAGTGACTGCTGCCATCTGATCCATGACTGACAGTGGATGAGAGCTAGAGAAGAGAGGTTGGTTAGGATTTAGGCTGAAAAGATGTGAGAAACAAGTGATGATAAAATATCACTAATGATAGTAATAAGAACAAGAAAAATATAAACAGAAGCCAATCATCATTTATAGCTAAGAAGCTGTCGATATTCAATACAAATGACCAATACCACAAAGCAATAAATGGGACAATAAAAGATCAGATAACTTTCCGGGTCAACTTTCGCGAGTTCGCAATGACGCCATTTTTTCTTTAGTTACCCATAAAAAAATTAACTCATTGAGCAAGAATTTTACTTATTTTTACAAGTTTCGCTCTAAAGTTAGGTTTGAGCATGAACGTATGAAATTCAAAATTAATATTTAGTTCAATGATGTATAGTAACATCAATTTGTGAAGTAAATATTCCAATTGCGAACTTTTACAGTAATCTTGTTGAAATGATCATGAGCCGACTGATCGAATTTTACGAAAGAAGATATTTAAAAAATTCTTTGCTAAATTTTAAAGCCTTATAGCAGCGAAAAATGGTTCGGGAGTATGGATGGTTTGGAAATAATGCTACTAGCCATGTAAATATCTGTCTAGAATGTAATATATGTGGAATTCTGTAATTCTTCACGTCTGAATAAACCCTATAAGACGAATTGATGCTACGCATAACACTCAAAATACTTTAAAACTGGAATTTATTTACCTGATTTTCTCCTCGGTGCCAGTTCACACCAAGTCTACACTTCACCTCATATTTCGTGCGTGTAGGTTAACGTACTAGAGGGCCTAGCCCCTGGGGCACAGTAGCATGTGAGAGTCGCGCTCAGCGCCGCGAGCCCCGGACAGCCTGCCGTGTGCCGTGTTCCCTATGAGGTTTTTTGCTAAGTTGGCTTGCCATATCACAACACGAAAATGAGGCAACACTCCGAGATTTCTCATGCTATTTTAGCTACTCATTCCTCATTATTGGCCAGTGACATAAAAGTTTTTATTCATTAGTCAAAGCCTCGGGCAAATGGCTACGGGACATTTGTGTTGGCAACTGAGGTATGTAAAGTTTGCGCTCGTGGAGAAAGACGGGAATCTACATTTGTGACAACCACTGTACAGAGGAGGTGCAGTCACGTGAATTGTCCGGTATATGTCATAAGGCCATGAAGTAATCCGGTTAAAGATATGATTTCATGTTTATTTATTTCAAAATTAAGATTAAAATAACGAGCTGCGAGCACTATATTGTGGGCCGGCTGGACTGCAGTGTATTGTCACTGTTTTCTGATTCTGCTTAATTCTTGATCAACAAGAAAATATTGAAAGAAACTTCGACTATACTGAATACCATTGATAAGGACGTTTATTTATTCCACTTCAATGGCGATGCGCCGCAAGAGTTCTAGAGGTTCTGGTAATCTGCGAGTGATAAGGTCATGCGACTTTGCACTTTGCCCTATGTAACCCGTTGGATCATGAGTGAATATTCCTACTCCTAACTTTAAACACGCTTCGTACATAAAAAAAAACAAATGCATTGCGTTTTGATCGTTAACCTTCATTGTAATTTCTTACTTATGAGTTTTGAGGCTGGGAGAAAAACTAATTTTCATTCTCATCACCTGCGTTCTTTCTAGTTTCTGTTAATTCAAATTTCATTCAATTTCGTAATGAGACGTCTGAATTTACATACATCAAGTCAATTGCGCACTCGTGTCCTAGGTTCGCTGACTTTTCTTATCTTCAACTTCATTCGACTTATCGATCGAAATTCTCATCCCATCAACACAAGTGATTCTTGAAGCCATTTGGTTCCTGTGACATTAATGTATAAAGTCAATCACGCCCCATAAATCATAAGTTCTTGTAGTTACGTCGCTCAAACCTCTACGATTTCAGTCGTCATAAATAATATTATTCTCAAACTCGAATGCCTTGCTTCACTTCACTTGTGTTGGCAATGGACCTAATTTTTTCACACATCAAATCACATTTTCCAATCGGATCATATTAGGTAATGAGGAGAATTTGTAATTTTTATTACAATCTAAAATTCTAAAACATCCCAAACTTGAAGTTTCCTGGACGTATGTTGATTTAAATGTGATGAATTTCATTTGAGTGCGCCAATTCTTATCATAATAATGAATAAAGTACGAAGGGAGTTCATTGACCACAGCAAAGCCATTATAACTGACGTGAATGTAAGTGGAAGATCTACGCTAGTTGTTAGGAACACAAGTTAACTTGTTCAAACTTGTAAATCCATTACGGATGTACAAGTTTGAACGTCAGCTTGTGATATATTAATAAGGTTTCAAATTAATTTTAGGTTCAATGTGGGTGAGTACCAATGATTCGTGGGTATCCTGGATAAGTGAGAATAATGAATGAGAGTACTAAGAACACATTGGTGAGTAATTCGCCACTTTTATTAATATACTTTTTATCTATTATTTTGCTCTATATATCGCGCTACATGAGATTCGCTTCTAAATCCATAAATAAATACTGAAGATTTTCAATTTCATTTGAGATAACTGAGGAAGAGCTAAGATCTACCAATTAAAAAATAGAGCATGATTTACCTTGCTCCTAACTCTGAGCACCTTTTTCTATCACATAGGCAGAGGTGGGCAGTAGCGCGCTACATGTAGCGGTAGCGGTAGTTTGTAGCGGTAGCGCCCGCTGCAATTGTAGCGGTAGCGCCCGCTGCACACTTAAGTAGCGATACGAGGTTTTGCCGCTACAGTGCTACCGCGACATTTATAGAAAAAGCCTTTAGATTTTACTTAATAGTATTAAATATTATTTAAAAACCTGCATGATACTTACATAATATAAATTACAGAATAAGACTGTGCGAAAGATTTCGGTGTAATGTTGTCAACCTCAGCCTGTTACTAGTGTCAACATGTTAGTTGTTAGTCCAGAGGTGTGCAGTAGCGCGCTACATTTTCAGTAGCGGTAAAGGTAGCGGCACTACATTTTATTAAGCAATTGTAGCGGTAGCGGTAGCGCCCGCTACATTTAGAGCATGTAGCGGTAGCGGTAGCGGCCGCTACATTTCAATGTAGCGCTGCCCAGCTCTGCACATAGGTTATATGTTTTTTAGTTAATATTCGGAACATAAACTAGCGTTAAACTCTCACAGCCACGGCCGGAAGAAGAGAGTTCAACTTCACAGTTAGTGAAGCACGGCATGAGATGCAAGTAGTGATCTTTGAAGGTGAGATGGTGCAAAAATTGATTACCAATGTTAGTCTGAGATATTGCACTTGCACTTTGCATGAAATGGTGACGACGTACAATAGACGCTGACGTCAGATTTGCGGTGCTCAACTGACGGTTGATGTCAGACATGCGGTACCTAGTTGGGGATGACGTCAGAGATGATGTCAGGAGGTCATGAGTGCACGTCTGGGTTGTGAGGTCACAGGCTCGTGGGTGTGAGAACACAATGAAGTTCACACAGTCTATGGTGAGTTGGTGACGCTGCCGAGGGTCAAGATGATGGAGCCAAATGGTGCAGGGTTACGGACAAGGGCCAACCGTAGCTGACTCATCTCACCAGTCTCTTCCATCAGCGTTGCCGCTACTGTTTATGAAAAAAATATCGTTGTTATGAATGGGACTAACTGCATTAAAATGTTATACGGTGAACTGGAGCAGACGACCAATGATAAAAAATGTCTTGGTTTCGTGTTCCTCATAATATCCCAATCTTTCGCAAAGTTTTATTTACAGGCTTTGATTTCTATTTATTACGTTTATCATGCAATCATTAACGCAATTTCATTAACTAGTCTAACTCCATATAAAAAATGCTAACTAGGTCTATTCTTCAACGCCGATGTTGCTTGTGAACAAGGTTGCCCGGATAAAGAATTAAGTTAGTTTCTAGTAGAATGTTTTCTTTCTCTCTTTCTCTATTAGGGTATACTTTCTGATTTTCTGATTCCCAACAATTTAGCGAAAATTTCGTGAAAAATGCGTAAAAAGCGTTTGCCATTTGGTTACCATATATTTTTCTTCATTCATATCAGTTTTTCTTATCTGTGGTTGCTCCATGCTTTGCGGGTGGGATAAATCTGCGATTGAAGATTCGTGAAGACAAGAAGACGCAGCTAACGAGACTGTGACATTGAATAAGACTGAGGTTCTTTGGGTTCTAAATGCATAGGCATATATTCTAGTCTCAACTAATAATTTGTCGTTCCAAATTTTGATGTTGCTGACGACATGCGTTAAGAGAACCGACCTTCAAAATTTTTTATAACCGCCAGGAATTAATCTTCATCAGTTAGCCATAAAGTTTCTTTACATTATCAGTAATCCTGCATAGGTCTCACCGCACGCTATACTTATTAGGTATTATATAAAGAGCAAAATTGTAGCTTTATTTAGTAATTTTTGAGGATAAAACACCCATGCAAGTAGATGACCGTAACTCTGAAGATGATGGCATGTACAGTTCTGAATGTTCTGTGCCATTGCTTTTACAATGTAAACAAATAGTGACCAGCCAGGGTCTCGCCATCAAAAATAGTTAAAAGTTCGTAATCTCGTCAGCTAATTACTGCAGGTTTATCAAGCAAGTCTTGATGGTGAATGATGAAAAGGTACGAATATTTTTAGGAAGATGACGGCCGAATCCGTACTCTAATATTTTTTCTCACCGCCTAAATAAATACAGCAGATCATAAGACAGCAAGTAGCGAACGAACAAGTGTGTTGATCTAATTTCTGGTGAGACAAAGGTTTTACCAGAATATTGAATGTCAGATTGAGTTTGATTGAAGCGCTTGTCAATAGATTTACTCACTCGATTGATCTTTTGGGCCTCCTTAAGGCGAAATAATCGCCGAGAATAAATCAATTAAATGATGCTAACCAGTTTACTTGTTGATGCACATTGGTTGCTCTCGTGGTATTTGAGGAGTGGAGCCTTTAAATATTTTAATCACTTCTCAAACAATCAGTCAATGAAGAAACGAAAATTAGATAATCAGGCATTTAATATTCTTTAAACCTCGTACCGTGATGCGGCTTAGGCTCCTCAACTACATCGTCAAGTCTAAAAATAAGGTAAAAAGAAAACACAAAAGTTCTAGATTTGCGGATTAAAGCTAACAATGAAATTAAATTTTTTAGCAAGCCATTTCACTCTACATGCATGCTTGAATAGTCATTTTGTGTTACAGACAGCCTTCTTGTATCAATTTTATTGCTGTATTTCATTATTCCAAAAGATTTTAATCGTAACTCCGGCCACGCTTTATTGAATATGAAGGTCTTGAGTGTTGAAATCTAGTTGTCGGAAAACGACATGAACACCATACCTGATACGAGCAAATAAGTCTCAATCATCGTCTTATCAATCTCTTTTTGTTACGCATAATAAATGTGCTCATTTTTAGTTCTTGCATATGGATGTCTAATAAGTATTAAAATCACTTATTTGCTTGAATCGCAAGTTAACCAGGAATTTGAAAGCGAAGAAAATACCACAAAAATTCACCATATCTTCATAAGAGAAAACGTTTCGGAGTCCAGCTCCATCGTCAGACCATAACACAAAATTCTGTTCAGAAAAAATTCAGTCCTAGAAACACAAATAAATCAATTAGTAAAGTAAAATGCACTGTCAGGTTTCAAAACGGAAAATAAATAAATAAGACATGAAAATAATGCTAGTAAACGGCCTATCTATTTACTATTTCAAGAGGAAAGGAGCTAAAAGCGGCGTTCAGACTAGGCTTCTGTTTGAATATATACAGGGATTTTAAAATTCGTAGATCACTAACACCGGATGCAGATGCTAGAATTTTGAAATCACTATCAGACACAGAGGTGTTGCACTGCTCGGCATGAACACGTACAGCAGAATGAGGTGGATGTGCAAGTAGGTTCCCCGTTCTATAACTCCTTCCCTTATGCTCAGCCATGCAGCCTAGTATAGAAATTGCGTGCCGTCATACCGACGTACGCTGATGCGCACTGCGCACAACTATATCTGTAAACTAGTGACGATCGCATAAGAACAGGTAGGGTATCCTTAATTATACCTGAAAAACGAGAAGATTCAAAATTGTTAACCAGCAACACATGAAGATTTGCATCCGGAAGATATTTAGCAAAAAAAAAACTTTTAATTCCTTTGACATAGTCTCAGATGCGGGTCCAAAGTAGGGAAAAGAACAGTAAACAACTTTCCTATTGTCACACTTGGGAACGACTGTAGGATATTGCTTGGACATAAACTTTTTAATTTGGGTGAACACCAGGTGTGATGGTAAGCCATTTTGTGAAAAGATATTGCGCAACAATTCAAATTCAGAGTGCATGGCTAGGAAAGTAGAACAAATGCGAAAACCGCGGTTTATCAATGTTTGGACCCCATTTAACTTGAAACGAAATGAGCAAAAGCTAAAAAAGCTGGTGCTCAAGCCGGTAAATGTCGATTTTCAAAAACAGAAGTTTGGAAACGGCCATTAGATTTGGTAAATTTGCAATCAAGGAAAGCCAAGCTATTGTCTGATTCCAGCTCCATGGTGAATTTGATAGACTTATGTTGCAGATTAAGATAGTCATAGAAAAAGCCCACATGAGAGGGGTGCTTAAAAATCAAACAGGTATCGTCAACATATCGGTTGACGATGGAGCTGGACTCCGAAACGTAGTATGAAGATATGGTGAATTTTTGTGGTATTTTCTTTGCTTTTAAATTCCTGGATGTCTAATCAAATACCCTATACCCACTATATTGTTACTTTAATGTATGCAGTGCAGAGAATTTGAAACATTTGGCCTGAAGTAGCAAAGACTGATGGGTGCTGGATTTACTGGCGTGAGTAACATATCGCTGAGAATTAAATAGCTGCTACAAAGTCCTCTACCGCATGACACAACAGCCTCCTGACACCTACCTTTCACTCCTGCCCTGGTACGGTCGCTGATTTTCTGTGGTGGCAGGACAACAAATGTACTTCTTGCTGGCCGCTGGTGAAATATTGAGTCACCACCGGCAGTTTATTACGATCTTATTCATGGTAATCACCCATCTATTCTACTCACCCATCCATGGTACTCACCCATCCATGGTACTCACCCATCCATGGTACTCACCCATCCATGGTACTCACCCATCCATGGTACTCACCCA